>NC_079287.1:600000-901691 GCF_947243775.1 Saccharomyces kudriavzevii IFO 1802
GTCCATAAGTATACTGGTGTTATGTCGACTGAATTCAACAAGAATAAAGAGCAGCAAGACGACACTAATATAGAACTAGCTAAAATGATCGCATTAAACAGCAGAGGTAATTATGAGCAGCTTCTGTCGAGTCATAAGCGTGCTTGGTATAACCTTTACAACGACGCATTTATTGAAATTCCCTCTGACAGTCTTCTAGAAATGACTGCGAGATCATCCCTGTTTCATTTATTAGCAAATACTAGAGACTACAATGTCTCGAGTGACAGAGGTCTGCCGGTCGGTGTTTCCGGTTTATCGTCGGATTCTTACGGTGGCATGGTGTTCTGGGATGCAGATATATGGATGGAACCTGCCGTATTGCCCTTTTTCCCTAATGTCGCTCAAAATATGAATAATTACAGAAATGCCACTCATGCTCAGGCAAAGTCCAATGCCGAGCAATACGGATATCCGGGAGCTGTATATCCTTGGACATCAGGTAAGTATGCAAATTGCACTTCTACAGGCCCCTGTGTAGATTACGAATATCATATCAATGTCGATGTTGCCATGGCCTCCTTTTCTATATATTTGAATGGTCACGAAGGAATTGATGACGAGTATTTAAGATATACCACATGGCCAATTATCAAAAATGCAGCTCAATTTTTTACTGCTTATGTTAAGTACAATTCTTCATTGGGATTGTATGAAACATACAATTTAACAGATCCCGATGAGTTTGCAAATCACATTAACAATGGAGCTTTTACGAACGCCGGCATTAAAACGCTGTTGAAGTGGGCAACAGACATTGGTAATCATCTTGGTGAAATTGTTGACCCGAAATGGAGCGAAATCTCTAAAGACATTCTTATTCCTAGATCTTCCTCTAATATCACTTTAGAATACTCCGGTATGAATAGCTCAGTGGAGATTAAACAGGCAGATGTGACTCTAATGGTTTACCCACTTGGGTATATCAACGACGAGTCGATTTTGAACAATGCAATCAAGGATCTCTATTACTATTCAGAGAGACAATCTGCATCTGGCCCTGCAATGACGTACCCAGTTTTCGTTGCCGCAGCTGCCGGTTTACTAAATCATGGCTCTTCTTCACAAAGTTATTTATATAAATCGGTTCTTCCATACTTAAGAGCTCCGTTTGCTCAATTTAGTGAACAATCTGACGACAACTTTTTAACGAACGGATTAACTCAACCGGCATTCCCCTTCCTAACAGCCAATGGTGGATTTTTACAGAGCATTCTATTTGGATTAACGGGTATCCGGTACTCTTATGAAGTTGATCCAGATACTAAGAAAATCAACCGTTTATTAAGATTCAATCCCATAGAATTGCCTTTGCTTCCCGGTGGTATTGCTATCAGAAACTTCAAGTATATGAATCAAGTCCTAGATATTATAATTGATGATCACAACGGTACAATTGTTCATAAATCTGGAGACGTTCCCATACATATAAAGATACCTAACAGATCTCTAATTCACGACCAGGATATCGACTTTTATAATGGTTCTGAAAGTACAGAAAATTCGAAGCTAAAGCGTCGGGAACTTGGCCATGTTGGTGACCCGATGCGGATGGATCGCTATGGCACTTATTATCTTTTGAAACCAAACCAAGAACTGACGGTTCAATTGTTCAAACCTGGTTTGAATGCAGAAAATAACATAGCGGAAAATAAACAAATTACAAATTTAACAGCCGGTGTTCCCGGTGACGTTGCATTTTCTGCATTAGATGGGAATAATTACACGCATTGGCAACCATTGGACAAGACCCATCGCGCGAAGTTGTTGATCGATCTAGGCGAATTCAATGAGAGGGAAATAACCAAGGGAATGATTCTTTGGGGTCAAAGACCTGCAAAGAATATTTCCGTCTCCATTTTGCCTCATTCCGAGAAAGTTGAAAATTTATTTGCGAATGTGACAGAACTCATGCAAAACTCAGGAAATGACCAACTTCTTAATGAAACAATTGGTCAACTTCTGGATAATGCCGGCATTCCGGTTGAGAATGTTATCGATTTTGATGGCATAAGCCCAGAGGATGAAGAATCTCTAGATGAAGTGCAAGCCTTGTTACACTGGAAGAAGGAAGACTTGGCGAAGCTAATTGAACAAATACCTAGATTAAGCTTCTTGAAAAGAAAATTCGTCAAAATTCTTGATAACATTTCCGTGAGTCCAAGCGAGCCATATTACGAGGCGAGTCGCAACCAGTCATTAATTGAGATTCTGCCCAGCAATAGAACGACTTTCACAATTGATTACGATAAATTGCAGGTGGGCGATAAAGGGAATACAGAGTGGAGAAAAGCAAGATACATTGTCGTGGCCGTACAAGGAGTGTACGATGATCACGATGAAGACAGCAATGGAGCTACAATCAAGGAAATTGTGCTCAACAGTCAAGATGAAATGATTGCATATAAGTAGTGCTATTTTTTATTTTTTTGATATTATAGGCTTAAATAAAAGTAACTAAAACTTATTTTTGTAGAATATATATCCAAAGACACTGCTACGCTTTGTAGAATACTTTTTCAGGTGTAAGTAAGAATTATGGATGCGTACTCTTCAAAATTAAAACTAAAGGCAGTTCTCAAAGAGTTCGAAAGGAAGTATGTCTGCATGTGATAAGATTAAGTATTATTATCTGGATCAAGAACCACATTGCATAATTTTGAGCAATAAAAACTTTTGTATAAGAACATTTTGTTCGCTTAATGAGAAGACATTTCAGTGAAAAAACAGTTGCTATGAGCTTCTCTGCGCACCATAAAGCGTTCTTGGAATCCGCCTTTTCGCCCCAGTGTTTCTGGTTTCTTCCAAGTACCGTCTAGCAGACTGCTTTCCAAAAGCCAAAAATAACTTTCTATAAAAAAGTCCGCATGCATTACATAAACATGACCTACCAGTTGGACCTTCTCTCCATTGAGATGAGCTCTTTTTTTCATTGCATTGGCTACAAGTTTTCGTAATTGGCACCTTTTCTTTCTTTCTGTAGGGGCATGTCGTGAGAATAGCGGTCCCCGCTTTCGTAATAGCTGATTTAAAATGGTCTCCAACATTCACTGGTGTCGCAACTAGAGATACCGTTGAATCATTTCTGTTCAGTAGGGATTGCACAGAAATTCTCCTAAACCTCTCACAGTTCAAGCTTTTGACGCCAATGTTGCTATACATATTATGTTATACTTTCATTGCTGCTGAACTGATAGAGTAAAAGAAAAGTGATTTTTTGAAGATAAAGAAGTTTATTGTTTAATATATACTTGGAATTCTTTATAGCACTTCGGGTAGAAAAAAATATCATCCAATAAATTGGAGAAAACGAGTTGTGTTACGTAGGCTTCGCTGCTCAGTTATTGAAAAAAATTTAAGTCAAGCTTTCTTTTTGGACTTACATTGAGAAGTTTGTGTGTCAAGATAGTTAGTTAGCTTTAAAGGGTCTCCCCTACTATTTTATTTTTCAAACGTCCTTGAAAAAACCGCTTTGGCTCGATTCGTGTTCTATTGTCCGGACTTTTCCTCAGCCCTTACCAAATTTGAAAAGCGTAAAAGGTCTTACGTAAACAATGTAGCACTGCGGGGTGGGACTTCTCTAAGATTAAATGTATTTCTTTACAACCCCTATCCAAATTAGCCTTAAAACACTCCACCTGTTCGGCACCAAGTAAATATCGGCTATAGAAAGCCTTTGGCTCGTGAGTTGTTACTTCAGAAGGAAAGACTCCACTATTTTCAGCCTTTTGACCATCATTAGGACAGCATAAATGGTATAGAGTTGCAATCTTCGACCTGGTTAGAAGCAAATTTACATAAGATGGCTCAGCACTGGCATGTTTTTATCAATAATAGACTAATGATCACATGAAGTACCTCGTATGTTAATCATTAGTATTCCATGCACTTCTCATATCTCATTTCAGTTAATGCTATAGCTACTTGATTTTGCAACGTAGAGTAAACAAGGCAGCTGAACTTCTTTGTAGATTTTGCTATACTAAAATACAGAAGGGATAAGATTAAACAAAGAATATATTTGTTATGAAAGCTTGAAGTGTATTGTTTATCAAAGCTAGAAGCTCACATAATTAAAAGGCGGGGAGTGGAAAGAAGTAATGAGATACGAAACAACGTCATACAAAGTAGAGAATTTCGGAAATAAACACCCAAAAGGAAAAAACGTTAATTATCTCTATAAAATGTGACCGATATCTGAGATTTTTTTGGATTTCGTTCTCTTCCATGGGCAGTGAATCCAATAGCAGAACCGTCCCAATTTTCGTCAGTAATCGTCTCCGAAATGCGGTAAAATTGTGATTTGAAATTACCAGATACTTTTTTGATATTTGATAATTTTTGTAAAATGTCGTCGGTGATCCCCTGTCTGGTTTGTTTTAAATTGTTCTGTATATTTGATAGACTATAGTCTGTGAACTCTTTTGAAGCACCTTTTGTATAACACACCTGTTGGGCCAACCCTGGAAAAGGCAATGCTGACTCCTCACCAAGTTTGAGAATTAAACAATTTTGATTTTGTTTTTCTGCCAAAGTGTTGAAATTTACTCCCAAATATATGTCAAGAGGTTCGAAAGTGCTTTTGATTTTTTCGTTGACATAATTTGAGGGTAATTCGATATATCTTGGTTTGATCAGGTCATATAACTTCTGGGGTTCATTGATGCCATCATTTTCGAGCTTATTGATGAGTTCGATGATTAGTGAAAACATCAAAATAACTACACCAAGCCCACAAGAAATCATGTTGGCTGGGTTCTCGCCCACGGAAAAACACGATACCATAGTTTGTATCACTTGGAGGGTCAGTTTAGTGTCATCCAACTTTTTTTCACTAACGGATTTTGTAGCAGCGGGGGCAGGTACAGTAGACGTCATTGTGACTGTTTCATAAGCCGTCTCGATTATTGTAACAGTGTCTATCATGTCATCTTCATCGAAAGCTAGAATAAGGCCGATGAGAGGGATAAACGAAGCAAATGCCTTGCAAATATCGACCATTTCTTTTTTTTTTTGGCCCTTTAATGTGCTTTGAACAGATACTCGATGAAAATGATCGCTAAAGATGAAAGAGGACACGCTCCTTCTGTTATTAGAGAAAAACCGAAATTTAGACACCTTTATATTTTTGCGATCATTTTTCACCATCATCTTTATCATCGTTCTCACCGGAATGTCGATCTTCCAGTCCTTATCAAATGGGGTTTTTTGCTCCACCCCAACATAATCTAACTTTTACTGCCACAAAAACAAATATTGGGCACTTAGAAGCCACGCTGAAAAAATCCCTCCTACATGTTTTCTTTATAAGACCCTTCGGTTTGGCAATAGTTGTTGTAGTGGGAAAAGAAAATTTTACATCTGCTGAACACGCATTGTAGCAATGAAAAGTCATCAATACGGCGGCAAATAGCCGCTGGTGTCGATAAACTACTTCATTAAAATAACTACAGTGTGAGGGCCCTGTTAAGTTTGCTACAAATAATTTTATGTCGAAGAATAAGTACCATAAGTATCTTCATTGTTTTCATTGTATATTTTATCTATACGTATGCGGCACATATGTATGTACATTCGGCAACCCGCTTAAAACGCCTTTCGAATCGGTGCGATAAAAACTTCCTGAGGCGAAAATCTAGTTCAGGATTACCTGCAGTCAGATTAGAGTATAAGAAAATTAAATTGAGGAGCATTTTTAACTGACTGACGTTGGCGTTGAGCTCTGCTCTATTTTCTTTCCTAGGTTACCCCGGGCGGGGACCTGTAATAGTACAAGGCAATGTTTTAAGTCGGCAAATTCGGCCGCTTTTCCTAACACTGCTTGATCCGTCAAATATTCCAAGTAGTTGTATAGACGATAGGTCGCAAAAAAAGGCGGGCGGGAAAAAATTAATGTGAATGCGAATTCTGTGGATCGAACACAGGACCTCCAGATTACTTGACCGAAGTATCTTCTTCAGTCTGGCGCTCTCCCAACTGAGCTAAATCCGCATACAAGAATGAAAATATTCGTCGTTTACCTCCATCTGGTCCATGAATGAAAACACTGAACTCAACAACGCTACAAGAGGGAAAATAAGAAAAAAAAGTCAAGTTATCATCAAAGTACCCTTTCTTGAAAAACTTCCTTTCTACTGAGCACGTTCCATTGTTTATTTTACCCTTGTTCCGAGTCTGGATGCTATGTTCTATAAAACTTTAATATGCTCAACAAGTTCGTCCTCCAACAGAAAAAAAAGAAACTCAACGGGCAAGTAAGGGGGGGTGCCATTATCACATGCATGTTTGTAAATGTTTATAAGGTTCGCTACTTATTACTTGAACTTGCATTCACCACACAGACAACCATGTTCCAGTCCTATTGTTGGCGTCTTCCACAATTACTATACGAAGGAGCGTAGGTGTATCAAGATGACCGACATTTTTTGTCAGGCGGGCAAGTCACAAGAATGAACTATTTGGAAGATATGTATCTCCAAAGATGATTCTATATACTGGGATAAACGCGTGCAACCAAACCAGTAAAGTCCGATTACGTATATGACACGTAATTTCGAGCGCGAATAGGCTATGTACACGCAATAGGGACTGTTACTTCCAGCGGAGGCTCACATAGGGTCAAATGGTTTTTTTCACGACCATTTTTTGGATAGGTAGGTGTCACTATCGTTTTTTTCGTGGTTTACTTCCTTACCGCCGTTATTTTTTTGTCCACGTCAAAGGGAGTAAACGTAACCCCTTTTAAAGTTGGACGGAAAAAAATTATGTCCTTGAAATTTTTTTTTTTTTTTTTTGATTTAAAAATAAAATATTCCCTTGAGGTTTGTTCATTCCCAAAGAAAAGAATGGAAGGCTCCAACTTCAAGTGCAAAGAGAAATAAATAACTAAAACATCAATTACACTCCAAAAATGTCCGAATATGCATCCAGTATTCATTCTCAAATGAAACAATTCGACTCCGTATGTCATCAATATATGTTATTATGGGTCAACTTTTAGATAATCAAAAATGACTCGAGAAATTTATCCGAGGCGGTTATACTAACATCAGGGCTGAATTATACTGTTTTTTCCGTCTTCTTACAGAGGTACTCTGGTAACAGAATTTTACAACTATTAGAGAATAAAACCAACTTGCCAAAGTCCTACTTAGTTGCTGGTTTGGGCTTCGCTTATCTTCTTATGATTTTTATCAACGTCGGAGGTATTGGTGAGATTCTTTCCAACTTTGCTGGGTTTGTATTGCCGGCATACCTATCATTGGTTGCTCTTAAGACCCCAACCTCCACCGATGACACGCAATTGTTGACATATTGGATTGTTTTTTCATTTTTGAGTGTCATCGAATTCTGGTCCAAGGCAATCTTATATTTGGTCCCATTTTACTGGTTTTTGAAGACCGTCTTTTTGATCTATATCGCTTTACCTCAAACTGGCGGTGCTAGAATGATCTACCAAAAAATTGTTGCTCCATTGACTGACAGATATATTTTAAGAGACGTTAGCAAGACAGAAAAAGACGAGATCAGAGCTTCTGTTAACGAAGCTTCGAGGACTACAGGCTCTTCTGTCCATTAAGAAGTATTTCAAACATAAGAATTTTAAATTTGGACTCTCCCTTTTTTCTTTTTATTTTCTATTTATCTGAGAACATTTAAGTACATATGTTACTAGTCGTTATATACCGATACCAGACATATGAAATATTTGGAGATTGTTTATTTTACCGAATTGGTGTTTTCTTTCATCGTACCATAGTGCTGTGATACTGGAATCCTAAGGGCAAAACTTTTGGCGAAGAAAAAACAATGTATGTTTATCTTCATTCAACGTTGAATCATTAGCGGTGTATTTAAGTTCTAGAGGTTCTTTTATAATGTTTTCTCGAATTTGTGATCGAATTGTTCGTTGATAGCAGATGAGGAACCACTTAAATGGAAATCCAACTTAATTCTCAACTTCATTTTCCCAGATCCAGAAATTTTCAAAGACTGTTTGCAAATTTGGTTAGCCTTTATGGTCGAAGATGGATATAACTGACCCATTGTCAACTTCTGAGCCCTGGGAACGGCACAAAAGATTTGCAGGTCGAATACTGGAGATTTCGCTTGGAAAAATAGCTCTATATGTGCGGATCCAGAATCTGCTGAGAGTAAAGAAGCATATACATTCAGAGAGGTACTATCGTGGATTTTGGGAACATCCGGAGGCAGAATGACATCTGAATCTGCAGAAACCGGTAACGGAAGGTTAACTGATCCTTCGTTTTCCTTACTCTTCGGTGGATCATTGGTATTTTTCTTTTCTCCAAAAATCTCCTCTAATAGGTCAAGTGGTTTAACATTGCCACTTTTGGGGGGTTTTATATCAGTCTTACTATCATCGTTCAGTAAATCTGATAGTAAATCAGCTGGCCCACTGGAGATAAGGTTTTTCGATATATTCTTAACATTATTTTGCTTTTCGGTAATTTTTTCGAATTTGGGCATTGTTTCTAGAATAATTTTTCTCGTGGATATCGGTTGGTTGAAAAAGATCTCGTATTGATTGCTTTTCATTTGAAGCAATAGATCGGTGGAATCTGCGTAGTGCAATATTAGCTGCCTCAATTTTTCAATATTTTTAGGGTCATGAAATTTTACTGATAATTTTAATGAAGTTGTCAAGATATAGTTGATTATCTTGTGGTTTGTTGTTGTGTAGCATTCTTGTAAATTTAGTAGATAATCCGTTATAGATGACTCATTGACCACTTCTGTGTTACTCTTAGTATTTCCACTGGATATTAAACCACCATACTCGCCGATACACCAAATTAATACCAGTTGCCAGCCAATATTATCGTCAGATATTTCCGCTGACTTTCCATCTAATGAAATGGTCAATAGTTTTTGCAGAAAATCAGATTTATCAGATAGTTGTGCGGTGTTATTTATTATGATTAAGATATCATTAATTTTCTCATAATTGATAAATGGTCCTACCAATTTCAAGACGTTCAAAAAAACGTCCAATTTCCAATTTTCGTCCTTGACTACGTAAGTGTCAAAGGTGTCGATTAGATGGTCTATAGTGTAAACTACCGAATCCTTTGATTCTTCATCTTGCTCGGCCAAAAACTTCATTAATTCGTTGATTATCTCCACCAAATTTGAATCGTCCAAAATGGCAAAACTTAACTCCAATGCTCTCATTCGGATCGAGATATCACTATCCTGCAAACAGTGAGAAATGAATTTTCTGTGTCTTTGAACTGCGGTGGGTTCTTGCGGAACAACTTTTAATAAGGTGTTCAAAGAAACGTACTTGGTGTTATTATCCTTTCCTGCAAGAAATTTGGCCAAGATATTAACACCAAGAACACGCAGCGGTTGATTCAAATTCAACGAAAATATTGTCTTTACAGTTTCATAAAGAATAGCCTGTCCGCTGTTCTTTGTACAGTCTGTATTGGTCGCGATACGGGTTAATAAATCGCAAAAATTATCTTTGTAGTCCAGTACAGAATTTGAATCCATGAGTTCTCCAACTTGAAAGTATAGTTTTAAAGTGTAGAGCATCTCACATTGCAGAAATGGATCACAAATACCTTGGACATCGTATCCAGGTTCGATGTTTTTAGAATTCAAGTTTTCTAAACGAGTGAGAAAATCACGCAAAAGTAGAGACAATGGGGACAAGATGTCATTTTTGTAATCGATATCACCTTCATCATCGTTTTTCTCCCTATTCAACCCAATTGCCAAAATGGATTGTAGAATTTTAGTGACACCTAATAAGACACCATGAGTACATATCGAATGATTGCATAGTATTTCAGTAATATCTTCAATGTTGAAAATTTCTAAGAGCGAAGTGTCTTTGAAAATTAATTTGGCAGCACATTGAAGAGCTTTTTTCAACAGAAAAGGATCTTTTGAATTTTTAATGATATTTTCCACGTCTGGATATAAATCTCTCGCCAATTCAGGGGAACTCAAAAAGCCTAATGAGGTCAATGCAAGCGACACCGCGTATTTATTCGGGTGATGCAAATCGTTGTTCAGCATGTTGGTCAAAAGTGTCAACAAATCTTCCGACCCGTCCAGCAACAGAGTGGCAGCCAAATAGCCTAACCTTTTATCGACAAAATCATCGGAAGCAATTAAATTGATGGATTCAACTTGGCCGAAATGCGTTTTTTCCCCTAAAATGTATAGATATAGCAATTTCTGGATGTTCAATCGCCTTTTGTCGTGCGGTAAATGATCGTCTCTCAGCTTTGTTCTAATTTTGGCAGATTGTTTCGTTATGGTAGCTCTTTCATCCGCCAGCGTTTTAGCACCACGCACATCTTTAATAAAGCTTCTCAGCGATGAACCCATTTTATCTCTAATTCTTTCCTGTTGCGAAATTCGAACAAGCAACCTTAATGCTTTTTCACACGTTCAAACAGTAATGGTTACAAACTATGAGACGGCAATCTCCATGTAGCTCTAACGAATTTTTCAAATCCGCTCAGCCCAATCCGACTAAAATCCAGCGAGTACCGAGAACCCAAAACGTGGAAATAAGTTGTGTCGGGTAATACTTTTTCTTCTTTTTTTCTTTTTTCGTCCAACCAAGGAACAATGTAAAAGATAAAGATACAACTTGTTAGCGGCACCAAACCTCGAGGGGGCAATATAATGAAATCGGTAATGAGAACAGTAATCGTTAGTTATTCCAACTTATCGCCGCCGCTCACTAGCGCGAAAATTTTGCCTGATCAGAAGCACAAAATATTGTCGAATTGACGGGCTGACCTAGCTCATATGTGTACTCCGACCCTTAATCTGCTTCCTAACCGCCAATCTCTTTTTGCATTATCGTAATAATACTGCGGTATGTATTATTGTGTATTATTAAATACATATATGTGTATATATATATGTAAATAATAGCCTTCGGCGGCTAAAAATGGTAGTAACACTATTATCAGTAGCAGAAAAGTGTGGGTGAATCGGTGAATGGGTGTCCCGATTTGTTTCTTTTAGGGGAATCCGGCCCCCACACACCCCACGCATCCCACGTTCAGCCCTAGTGGAATAAGAAATGTGAAATCCGGGGTTGGCGCAGCGGTTCTGTGCGGCCAAACCCTGGGCTTCTTTTTGGCAGATCTGCCAAATCATGGCTATGCCTTGCTTGGAATCACATGGAAAAGACCCCCGGCTTATTAGATCCGGTCTCCCCCGTCAGTGCATAGTTATCATTGTCCAGGTTATATATTATATATATGCTCAGGCTTATCTGCTTTGCATCTGGGCACTTGCTATTTAGGAGGAATAGCACAAACAAGTAGGCAAACCCAAATATGCAATCTACTATTCCAATAGCGATCGCAGGCAATGCAAACAAGAGAAATGTTGGACCCAACGCGGTTGCAGACGAAAGCGTTGCGTTTCAAAGACAGGCCAATAATAGGGAAATGATTTCTTCATCCCTGTCTTCATCGAAATCATCAGGATTCAATGGTAGAAGAAGATCTTCTAGCGTTAGGGACGCCCTTTCTGCCTTTTTTGGGACTGGTAACAGTCCGACCTCCAATGTGGATGACTATTCTAATCTGGCAAACCACAATTATACCACCGCTCCACCATCAACCGTTCTGTGTAGGGGAAATAGTCTTTGTTCCGATATTGCTACCAATGACTATAATATTACAAGTACTTACCAACCGAATAGGCATAGGAACTCCGTGCCGTATAGCACAATAGACCAATTACATACAAGACAAGAAACGGGTTTGAGAAGAGTATCGGATCCGGTTCCATTCAAGAAATTCGGCAATGGTAATAATATGGTAAAGCCGCTTATAACTCAGCATGTCAATAATAGGGCCTTGTTTATTGATAGGGTGCTATCGGACTATTTAGCTGACCGCGGTTTCATCAAGCAAATGCCTCTATATAATAAAAAAGATGTGCTGGAAATTTCCATTGCAACAAGCGCAGAATCTGTTTTTTTGCCAACTACAAAAAGTGACGAAACAGAATATTTATCTCTAATTCATGGATCTTTAAATCATGCGCAAACACATTCTCTCGCGCCTACTAGTGTCGTCGAAAATAATGCTCTCCCTTCCTCCCCTACGATGGATACACTGAATGAAAACAATGATCTATCACTGTTTTCGTTACCTGCTCAAGGACCGAGTAACACCAGAGATTCGAATATGGCTGCGAACACTTCATCGACCTCTAATAATAATACAACAGACACGGATTCCCTTGTTTCGAATGGTAACAACAATATCATGAATAACGCTAATCCGCCTGTGACAAACAGACATTCGCATTCGCATTCTCATCCCCGTTCTTCTTCATCGGCTTGGAATAGCCAGATGCCTTCTTTCAGTTTTGCCTTGATATTTTCCCTAGATAGACCAGCTACACTTTCTGATATCAAAGTAGAACTCACTTCAAACGCAAGAATCGTGTGGTTCAATGGCCTTCCTCCGACCAAGAACGTCAACGAAGAATGCTATAACATAGGTTCTCTTGACTGGACCCTTAATGCAAACAGCTTCAACCTTTTCATACCGCAAGATTCTAAGTCGCCTCTTGATATTGTTGAAAACCATTCAGATAATCGGAGATTAAAAGTGTTGCAGAAGTTGTCAATGAGGAAACGGCGCTCTTTTCCAAGTAAGACAACGCTCAGGGAAAATATACTAAACAAGTTGAATTCCTCCGATTCTGCGAATAAACTGAACGCTGGTATCTATGTTTTTACTATTCCCATAGTCCTTGCCAATCGTATTCCCGAATCACTCTACTACCCATCAGCAAGGGTGTCCTACACTTTAAGATTAGCCACAAGATTGAAAGATGAACAACAAGAATTACCCACATCTAGACCACGTTCTTCTTCCATCTCCGCTCTTGAGAAATCACACTCCTATTCTCATTCCCGCGAATATTTTCGAATTGATGATTCCATCGAAGGAGATGCATACAACAGCGATAAAAATTCCAGTAGCAAAATTGCATTCCCCCCTTCATGGTTGAAAAGTGCTAAGGGCTGTTTAAAAAGGAGCAATTCCAATGGAGGCTCCGAGTGTAACGGCACGTCTTCGGCTAGTGGCACAACAAATCAAGATGGCGACTCTGATGCTACCATATATTCAGAATATCCACTTCATTTGGTAAGAACCCCACCAGAAATTTCCATTACCACTGCAAATAAGCCGCTTTACATTAATAAAGTTTGGGATAACTGTCTTTCGTATGAGATTTCTTTCGCTCAAAAATATGTTCCCTTGAATGGTGAAATTCCGATTACTATCAAAGTTGCACCATTAGTGAAGAATCTTAGTGTCAAGAGAATTCGTGTCAGCTGTAGAGAAAAAATATCCTATAAGAGTAAAGACTATCGACATGATTTCAACCAATTAGATCCGTTGGCTTCGGATCCTTGTAATCCCTACCACTTGAGGTATTCGGTGAGAAAAAACAAGGATAGAAGTCTGCCGCTATTTGAAGTGGCTTCCAAGTGCACAAGCGGGGCTGCGATCATAGAGGAAATTGTGACAAATACAGTTGATGATAATTTGCTGGCGTACACTTCAACGAAAGAAAAAAATAAAGATATCCCATTTTGTGAGGCGTTCACTATCAAGACAAAATTAAAATTTCCCAAATATTGTGAATTTAACGCTACCAAAACTACAAACTTGCCACCTTATGGCATTGATCTTTTTGATCCTATAAAGGATCCAAATCAAAGTGAGGGCACGTCTAGTAATGGCAATGTGTTGGGCTTTTTGATGGGTCGCTCAAATAAGAATGCTAAGGCCTTCCGTAAGATTCAACAGGACAATAATCAGGATAAAATTAAAGACGAAAATGGAAATGCAATAACAACCCTGCAAACTAGCTCAAATGTCCCCATTCATTACTACACACGATTTAATAGGCCAAGACGAGGTTTATATTTGGACAGCACTCATTTTAAGAATATCCAATGCTCACATAAATTAGAAATTGTTCTAAGAGTCAGTAAAACCGACGATAGCCCCTCAAAACTCATGCGGCATTATGAGATAATTGTTGATACGCCAATTTATTTGGTTTCAGAACTGTGTAATACTTCGAACATAGACTTACCCACTTATGACATGGCCACCACTGAATCCTCCAATATCCTCCCACCAACTTTCGAAGAGGCAACATCAGTTTCTGCCTCACCAAGATCATCTCTATCTTATTGTCCTGATGATATTTCAATGCAACAATTGAATCTTTCTAGGTCAACTTCCTTAGCAAACGGCTACCTGTCAACTGTACATCCAAAAGCAGCAGCAGTCTCAGATATGTTTAATACGACCCTAATTCGAGGGCAACAAGAGCAGCAACCACGTTTTTCAAAGGCTGAGGACTACCCCCAACAAACGGCTAATGCAGAAGATGCCTATAACAATATGGATTACTTACTTTCGCCAAATATTTGTCAGCAGGGGAATGCTTCTGCACTATTCAAGAGAAATACTATTACAATGGACTTTAACAATAATATATTCGCACCTCAGCATAATCCCCGTACTTTTGTCGATAATGATGATGACGGTAATGATAATGATAACGATAATAATAATGATACAGAGGGGCCTAGTTCAATGACCCATCCAGGCCCTGAACCACCAAGATACGATGAGATTTCCTCATAACGACCAACTTCTCTTTCTTTTTTACAAGCCGACATTATATTGTATATATACATATATATATTCATTCCTACAAATGTATACTTTTTTCATGTTACCGATGTTAGTTTTCAGTTGTTTTCTCGCAATGTTTTGATCAAATGTATTTCGGCTCATCGCGATTCTAAGTACCGAAAAAAAATGGCAAACAGGCAGGAACAAAACAGAAAAGTTGAAAGCAATATAATTCCGAACGTACAAAATTGCTCTATCGTATTAGCTTCTGTGGAAGGCAACTGTGCGATTTAGAGATCTAATGAATAGGGGGTCAGTAGATGATGGGCCCAAACTGCGTGAGGAAAAGCACTTCCAAGATTTTTATCCCGACCTTAACACCGATACTTTACTGCCGTTCGTCGTTCCCTTAGGTGAAAGATGTACTATCAGCACTAATAGCGATGTAAATGATACCTCTAACCTTAACAATACAGGAAAAGGTAGTGTTAAAAGTGCACAAACAAAAGAATTGATTTTTAAGGGTAGAGTTACCACTGAACCATTAGTATTGAAAAAAAATGAAGTGGAGTTTCAGAAATGTAAAATAACTACAAGCGAACTGAAAGGCAGGAAAACTTCGTACAGTCCTAAATTCAACGATGGATTTATCTCCAGGTATTATCGTTCATATAATTCTAGAGGTAGAAAGGCTTATAAATCACAACAGATAGGATTCAATGAGTTCGAAACGCCTTATTTTACCAAATTCTCCGATAGAGAAGCCCCAGATATCGCCATTCCGGCAACTTCAAAGAGCGCGATTCAAAAGTTCGCCAGTATTTCATCCAATCTGGCTAATTTCAGACCGTTGTACGATATGGATGAGCAAGATGAATTATACCTGCATTATCTAAACAAAACATTTTTCAAAGACCAGATGTCTCACGAAGTATTTGAAGTTTTAATGACTATACTAGAAACCGAATGGTTTCATATTGAAAAGCATATGCCTTCAACTAATGATCTAATTGCCAAAAATAACATTTTAAGTGATTGTCAAAATTATGAGCTTTACGGTTCTGATGATGGAACAGGCTTATCGATGGACCAGGCCTGCGCAGTTTGCTTAGCCACGGATAGTGATAATTCCAATACGATCGTCTTTTGCGACGGGTGTGATATTGCAGTGCATCAAGAATGTTATGGTATAATTTTTATTCCCGAGGGGAGATGGTTATGTAGACGATGTTTGATCTCGAGGAATAGTTTTATCACTTGTTTGATGTGTCCAAGTCACACAGGTGCATTTAAGCAAACGGACACTGGTTCTTGGGTGCATAATATTTGTGCATTATGGCTTCCAGAGTTATACTTTTCAAATTTACATTATATGGAACCTATAGAGGGTGTTCAAAATGTCAGTATATCGCGATGGAAACTTAATTGTTACATATGTAAGAAGAAAATGGGCGCTTGTATTCAATGCTTCCAAAAAAACTGTTTTACAGCATATCATGTCACATGTGCTCGTCGAGCTGGTCTCTACATGAGCAATGGGAAGTGTATTATTCAAGAATTAGCGACAAATCAATTTCCGCAAAAGTTTTCGATCGAAAGTTTTTGTCACAAGCACGCACCTAGGGGATGGCAATCAAACATGGAAGGTATTAACAAAGCTAGGAAATACTTTTCTCTAATTCCCACCTTAGCGACTGAATTACCGAGGCATAATGAGACAAACGATAGGATGGATTCGAAAATCAAGAAAACAATCTGGAAAACGTCAAGTCAGACGCCAGTAGCACCGTACATTTTTGCTGAAGTATTACGAAAGGCCGTTGAATTTTTTGGATTGACTAACACTCCGGCAGGCTCACTTGATATTTGCAGATATTGGTCAATGAAGAGAGAGCTTTCTGGGGGTACCCCATTGAACGCTTCTTCCGAAAACAATCCATTTGGATCATTAACTGGGGAACAATTACAAACAAGAATAGATTTTGCCGACGATCAACTCGAAGACTTATACAAACTGAAGGAGCTCACCGCCTTGGTAAAGAAAAGGACGCTAGCTTCAACAAACATGTTGCAAACCCAAAATAAGGTGCACGATATGATTAAATCACCACAAAAGTATCTTTTGAAAATTAATGTTTTGGATATTTTTGTACAGTCTGAACAATTTGGAGCTCTCGAAAGATTAGTCACCGAGCCCAAATTGTTGACTATCCTGAAAAAATGTAAGAATAATAATTACGATACCGTCCAAAACTTCAGAGCAGATATTATGCAATTTTTTTCGACTTTGGAGAACCTTCCCAGTGCATCAAGAATAATTCAAACAATCTCACTAAGAGCGAAGGAGCAAGTACTAAAATTAATCGAGCCCATAGAGCATATGGATGTAAAGAAGTTACTATCCAGAGATTTCATTGTGACCGATGGCAATAAAATAGAAGAAAGGCCCTGGAGTGGCCGAATAATCATGGAGGAAGAAGAGTTAAGTGAGGTGGAGGAACTGAATCCAGGGGAGCGCCGTGTACTGAAGCTCATTCTAAACAGTAAGTGAATAAAAAATTATTCCATGACCGCATATACTCAACATTCGTATTTCTATTATATATAAAACTCTGTTCTATTATTTACGTTCATATGATAGGAAACACTCTTCAAATGAATGCCCAATGAAGGTTGCCTTTTTCCTTTTTTTTGATTCTTCTCGACTTTATGTACCCGTTTTCATGGTTTAGGAATTATTGTTTAGTTTTTGGTATCCTCGGTCTAGTGAGGTAATAAAATAACAAATGAAAAAGCAAACGAATTGAAGCTAATCCCAATAAATGTTTAGCATTCTATTGTGCGTAACGCAAAACAAGAAACATAAGAAGTTGATATTTTCGACGATCACTTTGTACTTATAAGAACCAAAATTCAAATGTTCAGTAGCAAACGTCTCAAAAATGTTAAAGAAGCATTCAAGTCTCTAAAAGGCCAGAATCCAGAGACATCCATGGAAAGTTCGAAATCACCTCCTAGATCCAAAAATTTGGAAGCATCTTCTAAATCCAGGGATGCCAGATCTCCGGCTTCTTTAAAGCTTCCTATAAGTTCAAGTAATAAAAATAAAATATTCTTACTAAAAGAAGTGAATAAACACGGTATGAGTAGTAAGCCCATCGCAGCCGCCTTCGATTTCACGCAGAATTTATTGGCAATAGGCACAGTTACAGGGGAACTCCATATTTACGGTCAGCAGCAGGTAGAGGTGGTTGTAAAGTTAGAAGATAAGTCACCCATAAAAGAAATGAGATTTGTGAAAGGGATCTATTTAGTGGTCATTAACGCAAAAGATACTATATTTGTAATATCCTTATATTCCCAGAAAGTGCTTACAACAGTGTTCATTCCAGGGAAAATAACGTCAATCGACACAGATGCCTCTTTAGACTGGATGTTGATCGGTCTTCAGAGTGGTTCAACGATCATTTACGATATTGATAGGGATCAACTTTCCACTTTTAGATTGGACAACCTACAAAAAAGCTCATTTTTTCCAGCTGCAAGGTTGTCACCAATAGTTTCGATTCAGTGGAACCCAAGAGATATTGGCACTGTACTAATATCATACGAGTACGTAACTCTAACATACTCTTTAGTTGAGAACACAATTAAGCAGTCATTTATATACGAACTGCCACCTTTTGCTCCGGGAGGCGATTTTTCGAAGAAAACAAATGAAAAGAGAACGCCCAAAGTTATTCAGTCCTTATATCATCCCAATTCCCTACATATTCTTACTGTTCATGAAGACAATTCCTTGGTTTTCTGGGACGCCAATTCAGGCCATTTGATAATGGCAAGGACATTGTTCGAGACAGACATCAATATTCCACAACCTGACTACGTACGTGACTCTAGTGCAAGTGGGGCAGCAATCTCGAAAGTATACTGGATGTGCGAAAACAATCCAGAATACACGTCATTACTCATCTCTCATAAGCCAATCAGTAAAGGTGATAACCAGAGTCTTACCATGATCGACCTTGGCTATACACCGAGATACTCAATTACATCCTATGATGGCATGAAAAATTACTACGCAAATCCGAAACAAATGAAAATATTTCCGTTGCCAACCAACGAACCAGTAATAAATGTACTACCAATTCCAAGACAATCTCCATATTTTGCAGGATGTCATAATCCAGGATTAGTTGCATTACTTCTTGACAACGGTGAAATAGAAACAATGCTATATCCTTCCGGAATATTTACAAACAAGGCATCTTTATTCCCTCAAAATCTTTCCTGGCTGAGACCAATAGCCACAGTCTCGATGGCTGCTTCTGTACCGAACAAACTATGGCTAGGGGCACTTTCTGCGGCTCAGAATAAGGATTATTTGTTAAAAGGAGGCGTTAGAACAAAAAGACAAAACCCCCCAGCTGAATACGGTACGGCCATCATTACTGGCCATTCAAACGGCTCAGTAAGGATATGCGATGCTTCGCATGGGGATATACAAGATAATGCCAGCTTTGAAGTGAACCTATCAAGAACATTGAATAAAGCCAATGAATTGGCAGTCGATAAGATATCGTTTGCTACAGAAACCCTCGAGCTGGCAGTGTCGATTGAAACAGGAGATGTTGTTTTATTCAAGTACGAGGTGAACCAGTTTTATAATGCAGAAAAGAGACCAGAAAACGGTGAGTTAGAGATGAGCTTTAGACGGTTCTCTTTGAATAACACAAAAGATGTTCTAGTTGACGTGAGGGATAGAGCGCCTACCAGTATTAGGCAGGGATTCATGCCATTAACTGCTGTGCATGCCAATAAAGGGAAAACTTCCGCCATCAACAACAGTAACATTGGATTTGTTGGTATTGGGTATTCGGCCGGAAACGTCATGCTGATCGATAGAAGAGGACCGGCAATTATTTACATGGAAAATATCAGAGAGATACAGGGAGTTCAAAGTGCACGTGTCACCTGCATCGAATTTGTAATTATGGAGTATGGAGATGATGGTTACTCCAGCATACTTATGCTCTGTGGCACTGATGTGTGCGAGCTAATCACATACAAGATTCTTCCTGCACCTGGCGGAAGGTTCAATGTGGAGTTCATAGATATCACGAATGTTATTAGTAAAGGGCCGGTACGTAAAATTGATGCATTCTCAAGGGAAACAAAATCTAGCTGCCTAGCGACCATTCCGAAAATGCAGAATTTAAGCAAGGGACTTTGTATCCCCGGATTAATAATGATAACTGGATTCGATGATATTAGGTTAACATCGCTAGGCAAGGCTAAAAGTACACACAAGAGTTTTAAATTTCCACTTGCCACTACAGGTTTATCTTATATTCCATTTATGGAGGGGAATAGTAACAGAAAAATTTCAACAGTATTAATCACGTTAGAAATCAACGGTCATGTCAAAATCTTTTCACTTCCAGACTTCAAAGAACAAATGTCGGAACATATTCCATTTCCAATAGCTGCAAAATATATCGCAGAATCATCAGTACTAAGAAACGGCGATATGTTAGTCAGAGTGAGTGAATTTCAAGTATCATTATTTTCTACTGTCAAGGAACAGAATGCACAAGCTCCAGTTTCTGACGTATTGTATATTAATGGAATTAAAATCCCCTATAGACCGCAAGTGAATTCGCTACAGTGGGCAAGAGGTACGGTGTATTGCACTCCCACTCAACTGAATGAAGTACTGGGGGGTACTAATAGACCTGACTCCAAATATAAGGAAAGTGTTATTGCCCAGGGAACTTTTTCGGAACGTCCTTCAGATGATAATCATGAGAACAATTTAGAACATCAGTATACTAAGCCTACACGGAAGGGCAGGAATAGCAGCTATGGAGTAATGAGAAATGTTTCTCGTGCTGTGGAAACGAGATGGGACGCTGTTGAAGATAGATTTAACGACTATGCCACTGCTATGGGTGAAACCATGAACGAAGCCGTTGAGCAAACTGGAAAAGATGTAATGAAGGGGGCCCTAGGATTCTAAAAACATAATTCACCCTTTATAAGGGAACCTCTCATCTTTTTTTGACGTTATTGAGTTTGTTTTTTTGGGTTTTATATGCTCTATATAATGGATTTAAATTAGTTTTCTTTCATTATACATACGTCCAGGTTTTATAACGCTTTATTGATACATGGTCTATCATATTTAAGTTATAATCCTCTAATTAAACGAGTAACTTCATTAAGACCATCTTCATGAATGTCAGATAATTTTTCTTGAACAATGGTAACAATGTCAGCAGCACTAACTAATTCACCATCATCATCGGCAAATTCTTGGCCTAATCTTTTAACACGTAGCTTACCGTCTAAGTATTCCTCCTTACCGAGGATCACAGCAATGTGACAGCCAGCTTTTTCAGCGGCATCAAATTGCTTTCTAGGGTTAGCCTTAGCCTTATAAACGTATTCAGCTTCGATACCGGCATCCCACAATTGTTTAGTGACCTTCATTCTTTCGGGCAAATAGCCTGTCCAGTCTTTGCCACCTCCAAAAGCCATAACAAACACTTGAGTGGCGGTTGGCTTTATGACTGTAGAGGAGTTCATTCTCTGTTTGATTAAAGAGAATATCCTTTCAACACCAAAGGAAATACCAACGCATGGGATTTGAATAGATTTCTTACCGGAGGCTTCGGAAAACATATTAATCAAATTATCATAACGGCCACCAGCAGCAATGGAACCAACACCAACAAATTCTGAGGCATCCTCAACGGATTTAGCTTTCTTCTTCAGCTCTGAAGCATTTTTTGGTGGGGCGGAAGCAGAAGTAACAGCTTCGTAAATTAAACCCGTGTAGTAGTCCAGGCCCCTTGCAAGGGAAAGATCAAAAGAGATGAATGAATCAATGTTGAAGGCTTCGGCATACTTCATTAGGGTAGCAATATCATCCAAACCTTGTTTGGCCTTTTCGTTTGAAATAATGTTGGCGTCTTGCGATAGAATGGTGTGAATTTCCTTCAACGAACCGTTTAATTTGACGTATCCACCAATTTTGTCTGCAGTTTCTTCAGATTGACCCTTTTCTTCGGTCATTTCCTTTTTGACAGCCTCCCATGGAGATTTGTCTAATTTGTCGACAGCAGAGGAAATCTTCCTCACATCTTCATCCTTAACACCGCAGATTTGAAAAATACCATCAAGAATCTTCCTATGGTTTAATTTGATCTTGAAATCTCTGATTCCCAGACTGGTTAACCCTTCCACTAAGACGGATAGACATTCAGAGTCGGGAACCATTGATTCGAAGTTACCTGCAACATCAAAATCGCATTGGTAAAATTCTCTCATACGACCCTTGGTCATGGCTGGTTGATCCCTTCTGTAGACTTTTGCGATATGATATCTCTTAATATTTTGGATATTGTTCATTGCAGCGTATCTAGCAAATGGAACAGTCAGATCGTAACGTAGAGAACACAGTTCACCACCTTGATCCTCCAAGTTATAAATCAGCTTAGAATCCTCACCATACTTACCTGCCAAAATTTCTCTTAGTTCAAAGACAGGTGTGTCGATGGTGACACCACCATGCTTCTTAAATAAACTGGACAAAGTGCTGAAGATGGCTTCCCTGATGATCATATCAGTATCGGCCCAATCCTTGGTACCCTTAGGGGTCTTCAAAGATACTTGCAGTTTACTTTTCTTCGAAGCCTTTGGAGCCTTGGCAGCAGCAACAGGAGCAGCGGGAGCGGTAGCGGAAGACATTCTGGTGATAGAAGATGGCTTTATAGATGAAATTACTCTATTTATTGCTCTACTAAGCATTAAGCAAGAGATGAGCAAAATTTAACTACTTTAAAATAAGGCCTCGAGCTCGAAGACCCACGCCTGAAAGAACAATCGACCAATGCCATAAGTCATCTTCGAGATAGTTTAAAATGAAAAAAAAAAAATATACAATGAAAAAAAAAGAAGATTTCAAGCAAAAATATCACCTTGTACGGAAACAATAAGGTTGGCTCAATGTCAATTAGAAAGTGCTGATATAAGAAAGCGATGAAACATGTATCCCATCCCTAACGTACCGGAAATGTTGCAAAATACACTACAAATATATAATTCGTGAGTTTTCACAGGGTTGCGTATCTCTGAGCGATGTTTAGCTCAAGTATAACTGAAGAAAAACTGATGACCGCGTATCGAAGAAAACAAAGAGAAAAAATAATTAAGACAAGAAAACGAAACAGAAAATGGTAAACAAGAGAGAGAGAGAACAGAATAGTGGAGCAGGAGCAGGAGCGCGAGAGGTAGTACATTATAACAATCCGATTGAGAATGACACTGAATAGAAAGTGCGTTGTGATACATAACGGGTCACACAGAACGGTGGCCGGATTTAGCAACGTTGAATTGCCCCAATGCATCATACCTTCGAGCTATGTCAAGAGGACAGACGAGGCGGGGAAGGTTGAACTTATATTCGGGACCTATGACATGACAGACGCCGCAGCGGAGAAACGCAATGGCGACGAGGTCTATACGTTGGTAGATAGCCAAGGGTTGCCGTACAATTGGGAGGCATTAGAGTCGCAATGGAGGTATTTGTACGACACTCAACTGAAAGTCTCGCCCAATGAACTGCCATTGGTGATTACCATGCCCGCCACTAACGGGAAACCGGATATGAGCATATTGAGGCGCTATTACGAACTGGCGTTCGACAAGTTGAATGTGCCAGTATTTCAAATTGTCATTGAGCCCTTGGCGATTGCTTTGTCCATGGGCAAGAGCTCTGCATTCGTGATTGACATGGGCGCATCAGGTTGCAACGTGACCCCCATTATCGACGGTATTGTGGTGAAAAATGCTGTGGTGAGATCGAAGTTTGGTGGTGACTTCTTGGATTTTCAAGTACACGAAAAGTTGACTCCCATGATCAAAGAGGAAAACGACATGGAAAACATGGCAGACGAAGAGAAAAGATCAACTGACGTTTGGTACGAGGCAAACACGTGGATTCAGCAGTTCAAGTCTACCATGTTGCAAGTGAGTGAAAAGGATTTGATTGAGTTAGAAAGGTATTACAAGGAACAAGCAGAAATATATGCCCGGCAACAAGAACAGCTGAAGCAAATGGACCAGCAACTCCAGTACACGGCATTAACAGTCAGCCCCAACAATCCATTGCTGCAGAGGAAAAATTTTCTATTCAAACCATTGAACAAGACTTTAACTATGAACTTCAAAGATTGCTACCAGTTCGCAGAGTATCTGTTCAAACCACAACTGATATCGGATAAATTCTCGCCAGAGGACGGACTGGGGCCGCTGATGGCGAAATCGGTGAAGAAGGCCGGCGCTAGTATAAACTCGATGAAGGCCAACACCTCCACTAACCCGAACGGATTGGGAACAAGCCACATGAACGGCAGCACTGGTGATAACGGCGCCGGTAGCAGCAACAATATATCACCGGAACAGGTCTACTCGTTACTATTGACAAATGTCATCATCACTGGCTCGACGTCTTTGATCGAGGGCATGGAACAACGCATAATAAAGGAGCTGTCCATTAGATTCCCGCAGTACAAGCTGACCACGTTCGCCAACCAAGTCATGATGGATCGTAAGATCCAGGGATGGCTAGGTGCCGTGACGATGGCCAACCTGCCCTCGTGGAACCTGGGAAAATGGTATTCCAAGGAAGATTACGAAACGCTGAAGCGGGACGGAAAACAGTCGCAATCTGCGAGCGTAAGCGCCAAGACAGACTAGTTGCAGAATGTAAATTACACAAGAGGGATAATGGGCGGCTAGAAAGACATATGCAATACCGACCCATTTTTCTCAGCAACGGTAGCAGCTATCGGAAGAGAGTAAACCGGTTTCCTGCGAAGATCCCCCCCTTACTTTGAGTGAGGGACATATCGAGAGACGCGATAACCCAATGGATCCAGTCTAATATAAAAAACTGTATAAATAGTCTATATAGATGAACTCTAAGCTGGTGAGTCCGCTGTAAAAAGCCATTCCCCACTGAGCGCTACCCGGCGGCGGCATTTCGTCCAAGCCGCGCGTTGCGGCGGTTTTGTCTCTATTTGTCCCGCATATACAGAGACATTTGGTAATCAGTTTGTCGAGACAACAGTAAACAAAAGAGCGCGACTACACCTGCGCGCACGTGCGGCCGGAACAATGGCACTTTTGGGCTCGACCGGATGATGCGGGAGGGAAAAGAAATCTCGCATCCTGGAAAAACGCCACCGTGAAAAAGCAAAACGAACGCCCCTAAACCCAGTACCCGCATAACGCTACAGCCGATGGAAAGGGGCGGAGGCCAAAAAGCTTCTGTTACCCGGATACAAGTGCGCGTCACTTTTCACGTATGTTTACAATTGATGACTGCCCTCCCCTGACAGATAAGATAAGCTCGCGAAAGAAGAAAAAAAAGGTCTTCGACGGAGCTTGGTCCGCACAGACGGTGCCAGACGGGATTTTATCGAAAGTTTTTCGCATCACAGAGTGCCATTTGTGGTCATTATTATCCTCCAAACATGCAAATTAGCACTCTATTTTTGGCAGGATGGTAGGCTGATTTGCCGCATTGATGTCCTATGTAGCGAAACACAAACAAAAAAAAAGAAAAAGGAAGATAAAAAAAAGAAAAGAATGGTGTATAGAGTGAAAAATTGATATTTTTGTGAGTATTGGCTAGTGAATAATGTAGTAGCAGGCCTGATAATGAATGAAAGGTGACTCCGACGCAGGCCGCTTCCCTTCTTTTCATTTAGTTTGTACATTTTCTTTTTTTTGTAATATATATAAGGGTAGTGATTTATGTAAACTGGATATTCGGTCTTGATAGGCTCGTAGTTTGTTCCTCTTCCCTCTTCCCTTTATGAGAAGGGCACACAAAGACAATTATAGAGTCACACACGTATCTGTGAGAAATATAACTTCATTTCATTTATAGGAAAAGAAGTTCAACAAAAACCAAAAAACCAGTATAATATAATATAATATAATCAAAAATGGCTGAAACAAGCGTTGAGAAGACTCAAATTTTACAAAAATATCTAGAGCTAGAACAAAGAGGCAGGATAATCGCCGAGTACGTCTGGATCGATGGTACCGGTAACTTACGTTCCAAAGGTAGAACCTTAAAGAAGAAGATTTTGTCTATCGACCAATTACCAGAATGGAACTTTGATGGTTCCTCGACCAACCAAGCGCCAGGTCACGATTCCGATATCTACTTGAAGCCCGTTGCCTACTACCCAGACCCTTTCAGAAGAGGTGACAACATTGTTGTCTTGGCCGCGTGCTATAACAACGACGGTACTCCAAACAAGTTCAACCACAGACACGAGGCTGCCAAGTTGTTTGCTGCTCACAAGGACGCAGAAATCTGGTTCGGTCTAGAACAAGAGTACACTCTATTTGACATGTACGACAACGTCTACGGATGGCCAAAGGGTGGGTTCCCCGCTCCACAAGGTCCTTACTACTGTGGTGTCGGTGCCGGTAAGGTGTACGCTAGAGACTTGATCGAAGCTCACTACAGAGCCTGTCTGTATGCTGGTCTAGAGCTTTCTGGTATCAACGCCGAGGTTATGCCATCTCAATGGGAATTTCAAGTCGGCCCATGCACCGGTATTGAATTGGGTGACCAATTGTGGATGGCCAGATACCTCTTGCACAGAGTGGCTGAAGAATTCGGCATCAAGATTTCCTTCCATCCAAAGCCATTGAAGGGTGACTGGAACGGTGCCGGTTGTCACACCAACGTCTCCACCAAGGAAATGAGAAAACCAGGTGGTATGAAGTACATCGAACAAGCTATCGAAAAGTTGTCCAAGAGACATGCCGAACACATTAAGCTGTACGGTAGCGATAACGACATGAGATTGACTGGTAGACACGAAACTGCTTCCATGACCGCCTTCTCTTCTGGTGTTGCCAACAGAGGTAGTTCTATCAGAATCCCAAGATCTGTCGCCAAGGAGGGATACGGTTACTTCGAAGATCGTAGACCAGCTTCTAACATTGACCCATACTTGGTTACCGGTATCATGTGTGAAACTGTTTGCGGTGCCATTGACAACGCCGACATGACCAAAGAGTTTGAAAGAGAATCCTCATAAGCATAAAAATACAGAGCGTAATTTTTTAGGCAGGAACTAATCTAATAAACTAACAATAATGCACAAAAAATATTAATGATTATTTATTTATTATACTATACTACATTATAATTTTTACATAAAAAAAACCCCCTCCATCTCACGATTAAAAGCAGGCATGAGAAAAAATAAGAAAATTTTGTAAAATACTTCTATTGATGCGATGAGAACAACGACCAAAATAGGCCCAGTGACGCCATCCTGGTTTCCCCCTTTTACAGACACGCACCCGGTGTTGCTTGGTGGTACTGCATCGCATCTATTGTATTAACCTTTGCATTGTTTTACCATATGCTTACCCTGCTTCCGTGCATAATTACACGAGGGGGAGCCTTTTTTTTTTTTTATCACACCGAACCAGAAAAAAAGGTCTGATAATGAAAAAAAAAAAAAAGGAATATATATGACTGTTTTCCTGATAAAAGAATGCCTGCGGTAAACCATCAAACAAGAAAGACAAAGTGCACCGGCGATTCTTAACAACAATGGGCGTAACCAAGATTTTAATGGACAGTACTCATTTCAATGAGATCCGTAGTATAATCCGTTCGAGGTCAGTGGCATGGGACGCCTTAGCTAGATCTGAGGAATTGAGCGAAATTGATGCATCTACTGCGAAGGCATTAGAGTCGATTCTGGTGAAGAAGAGCATCGGCGAGGGTTCATCATCGTCGAATGATGCGCACTCCGAGTTCAGAGTGAAGGGCAACACGATGATACCATTGATTCACTTGCTTTCCACTTCGGACAACGAAGACTGCAAAAAATCCGTGCAGAACCTAATAGCTGAATTGTTATCGTCTGAAAAGTATGGCGACGACACAGTGAAGTTTTTTCAGCAGGACCCTAAGCAATTGGAGCAACTATTCGACGTCTCACTCAAAGGAGACTTCCAGACCGTGTTGATTTCAGGGTTCAACGTGGTCTCGCTATTGGTGCAGAATGGGCTGCACAACGTGGGACTAGTGGAAAAGCTGTTGAAGAACAACCACCTGATCAATATCTTGCAAAACATTGAGCAGATGGACACCTGTTATGTGTGCATCAGGCTTTTGCAAGAATTGGCCGTGATACCAGAGTACCGTGACATGATATGGTTGCATGAAAAGAAGTTCATGCCCACTTTATTCAAGATCCTGCAACGCGCCACGGACTCGCAACTGGCCACGCGCATAGTCGCAACAAACTCCAACCATCTAGGTATCCAATTGCAGTACTACTCCTTGCTATTGATATGGTTATTGACTTTCAACCCTGTCTTCGCTAACGAGCTCGTCCAAAAGTACTTGAGCGATTTTTTGGACCTCTTGAAGCTGGTGAAGATCACCATAAAGGAGAAAGTGTCCAGATTGTGCATATCAATCATCTTGCAATGCTGCTCTACGCCCGTCAAGCAACACAAGAAGGTCATCAAACAACTTTTGTTGCTCGGCAACGCGTTACCCACCGTGCAGAGCTTGAGCGAAAGAAAGTACTCCGACGAAGAATTGCGCGAGGACATCACCAAGCTCAAGGAAATCCTGGAAAACGAATACCAGGAATTGACCTCCTTCGATGAATACGTGGCGGAATTGGACTCCAAGTTGCTGTGCTGGTCCCCTCCACACGTCGACAACGGATTCTGGTCCGATAACATCGATGAGTTCAAGAAGGACAACTACAAGATCTTTAAGCAATTGATCGAACTCTTGCAAGCAAAGGTCCGCCGCGGCGACGTCAATGCGAAGCAGGAAAAGACCATTATCCAAGTCGCCTTGAACGACATCACCCACGTGGTCGAACTTCTACCAGAGAGCATCGACGTTCTCGACAAGACTGGCGGCAAGGCTGACATCATGGAGTTGCTGAACCACTCGGACTCCCGGGTGAAATACGAGGCCCTCAAAGCCACGCAGGCAATTATTGGATACACCTTCAAATAGAGCCCCAAGATATAGAACACCATAAACTAATAGTAAATACTCCAAATAAGTAGTTTTGTACGTACTATTTTTTTTTAAGAGAAAAACACCCATAGAAGAAGAGAGAACCACGAGGAAAATAATGTCAAACTCATTCATTCACCCGCATGCGCTGCGCGTGATTGGAAATGCAGTGAATCATGCTTCTTAATGACGCCTCCCCCCGCCCCAGCCTGACCCTCTCTCTCTCCGGTGGCGGCCGAGTTCCGAGCGGCCATTAACGAGCGCCCGCCTGGAGAGGAGCGCAGCTTTTGCTGTTCGGGAATTGTATTCCGTACGCCCGCGGAGGGTGTGGCTGTCACCCGCGCAAATCCGTGATCGATTCCGCGGCAGGTCGGTCATTACTTTCGTTTGCGCTTCAACATGCGCCTGTGACTGGCGGTTAGTCATCTGCGTGATCAACCCGTTCTTATGTATGACGCTGTATAACGTAACGGGACCTGGAGGGGGGCGCTCAAAAGTTATCATCACAATAACCATCTCTTTACACACATATATAAGGCGTACGTCTTCTCCAATAACTCATCTTGTTCCTTTTTATCTTCTCTTCTACTTGTAAAATATAAAATATACCATCAATCAAGCAAACACAAACAAGCTTTACTGACTCTCACACAAACAACCCAAAACAAAACAAATATTTTAACAATGGTCGCCTTTTTAGAACTAACTTCAGCCGTTTCTCAACCTTTCGTCATCCCATCTCTTTCGCCAGTTTCTCAACCAAGCTCGAGGAAGAACTCCGATGCTAACGTCGACGACTTGAACCTGGCCATCGCCAACGCTGCTCTTTTGGACGCCTCCGCTGCAAAGCACTCCAGAAAAAGCTCTTTGTCGCTGTTGTAGATTCCGCGCGCGCGCGAATTAACACTACCACTAGCATAAAAGACGTTTTAGCATCTTCCCCTATTTGAACGAAAAAAATTGGTCATTTTCATTTTTTTTTCTGGAGCATTCATTGTCATTTTCATTGTCATTGTCATTATATCTGCACTTTGCCGCACTTACATTCAAAAAACCTCGGATCAGGTCTATCGTATATAGAAACTTTTTATATATATAAGAAAATACGACACGCAATAAAAAATAAAAAAGTTATTATTATTACCGTTACTACTGCTACTACCGCCTATTATTGGGGGTGATGATGATGATTATTATTATTATTATGATATCTTTGTCTCAGCCTAATTGTTTGCCTTCCTTATCCAGCGACACTTTCTTGCCGTCGTCGCCGCTGCATCCACAATCATAGTCCTCCAGGATAGTGGCACAGTCGTAGATTTCCTTCTTCAAGTACTCATTCACCTTGTTGTGCATGTGGCACCCCCACATCGCCGCAGCAGTTCTGCTCGACGTTTGTATCGGAAACTTCTCAATCAGCTTGACAAAGTGGTACGAGCACTCCCCACACGGATACAGCTCGGCGTAAAGCTTGATAAACGTGTCCAGTTTCTCTCTTTCTTGTGCGGTGGGTTCATCCGGGAAACGGGCCAGCAGCGTGTGGAAATACTTCCACGACGCCCTGCCCACTTCTTTCTTCACCTTATCATCTCCCATCAACGGCATGATGGTCTGCTGCTCAATTTCTTTTAACCGAGCTTCATTTTTCCAAGCAGCCGCTTCTTGCGCTTCCTTTGTGCCAGGTTCCTTGATCAAGTTTGGCGTGCTGATCGATAGTTCGTTGGATGAGAAAAACACCCACAACCCGACGATGCCTAATGCTGCAATTATCCTGATGGCATGGCTCCTTTTCACTACGTGTTTCATCCCTGTAGTTCTTGCTTATCGTCCGCTTCTGCCAGAATCCCTCCCCCGTCTTTCGTCTTCACCACACACGTTTAGTGAATTAATGACCCTTTTACTAGGTTGCGGTTCCTTTTTTCGCTTCATTTACCCGGTGGCCCATTTCTTTCTTTTCTTACAACCTTGTAGTATGACAAAAGTACATCACTGTACTAACGCACCCTATATACTTGGCTCTCGGAGCACAGCTTCACGAGCGAACACGCACACACAACTATCTAGAACGAATGTCCAGGAGAAACTCGCCCCCTCTCAGATCTTCAGGGATAAATACCATCCAGCTGAACGCCGCCAGAGAGATGCATGCTCGGACCGTGCGTGCTCGAAGAATGCCCATCCCAACAAGCGGCATCACCGCACCCTCGATACTGCCAACTGCGACTACTACTGCCACAAACACAGTATTACCGGCCATGCCAGCTCGACATATCTGTAATAACCCGAACAATCCGCCCTGTGTGCACTGCGGGTCCGTCATCATCCCGTCTCCACAGGCCACGTTGCCCTTGGAGGACAACCCTTCCATAACCATCAACGACTGGACCATCTCTTCCAGAAAGAAGCCTATTTTGAACTCGCAGGAACTCGACCTCTGGGAAAACGAAAAACTCAAGGGGCTGACACTGCCGGAGATGATTTTTGGCAATAATTACATCAGGATCGAGAATCCGAAGCTGGATTGGTCCATAGAGTTCAATGCTCTGGACGCCCTAAGGAACGTTCAACTCCAGGATTCAGGTATCCGGGTGGCATACTCAAGCGACTGGATAAATTCCAAAAGAAGACAGAACTCAGCCAACGCCGCACAACGGTACGCAAACGACGTAAGCGACGATTCCTTGAACATCATACACAAGTACGACTGGACCTACACTACACGCTACAGGGGCACGGAGAACCCCCCTGCGTCGAGGTTCCGGCTCGATAACGATCAAACGCTGCCCTTGGACAAGCTAGCCGTGCACGACAAAATCCTGTTCTACGACGACATGATCCTCTTCGAGGACGAGCTAGCAGACAACGGTATATCGATACTCAACGTCAAGATAAGAGTCATGAACGAAAGGCTGCTACTGTTGAGCAGGTTTTTCCTAAGGGTGGATGACGTTCTTGTGAGAGTCTACGACACAAGACTCTACGTGGAATTCGACGAAAACAAAGTGATCAGAGAATCCAAGGAGTTCGAGGGCAAATACCAAGATGTGTTGGCCAAGCACAGGTTGTCCCAATCCCATGACCCAAAGGCCGCCCTGAGAGACAGTAGCTGGGTAGCACAGAATACCCCAATGGTCAAAAGGGAATGCGAGATCATCGAGTTCTGACGACCAAAATACATAAAATACATAGCAAATACATATATACACACGCACAATTTCCCGATACATCATACAAGAACTGCCCTTGATTATGCTCTTACCCGTTTCTCTACTAGTGAAAAATTTTCATCGCAATGTATGAACGAAGAAAAAGGAAAAAGAAAACTGATGAACTTCTGACATTTAACTAGTGGCAAAAAAAAACTACCCCTCCTCCGCGGATCTACAAAGACACTTCTACACTAATAATATACCGTGTGTTTTTTTTTAATCCTATTATTTGCATCGACACACGCTCCCTGAACCAAGATGTCTATTAATATCTGTAGAGACAACCATGATCCATTCTACCGTTACAAAATGCCTCCCATCCAGGCCAAGGTGGAAGGTAGAGGTAACGGTATCAAGACCGCAGTCTTGAACGTTGCTGACATCTCCCACGCGTTGAACAGACCCGCTGCATACATAGTAAAGTACTTCGGTTTCGAATTAGGTGCTCAAACTTCCATTTCCGTTGACAAAGATCGTTATCTCGTTAATGGTGTTCACGAACCTGCCAAGTTGCAAGACGTGTTGGACGGGTTCATCAACAAGTTCGTTCTTTGTGGAAGTTGTAAAAATCCAGAAACAGAGATCGTCATTACCAAGGATAATGATCTGGTCAGGGACTGCAAGGCCTGTGGTAAGAGAACTCCAATGGACTTGAGACATAAACTATCATCTTTCATTTTGAAAAATCCTCCTGATTCAGTTTCTGGTTCCAAGAAAAAGAAGAAGGCTGCAACAGCTTCCGCTAATGTCCGTGGTGGTGGGTTGTCCATTAGTGATATTGCTCAAGGTAAATCTCAAAACGCTCCTTCGGATGGTACTGGTTCATCCACTCCACAACATCATGACGAGGATGAAGATGAATTGTCACGTCAAATCAAGGCTGCTGCCTCCACTTTAGAAAACATCGAAGTCAAAGATGACGAATGGGCCGTTGATATGTCTGAAGAGGCCATTAGAGCTCGTGCCAAGGAATTAGAAGCTAACTCTGAGCTTAACCAATTAGATGAATACGGTGAATGGATCTTAGAACAAGCTGGCGAAGATAAGGAAAATCTACCATCTGATGTGGAACTTTACAAGAAGGCCGCAGAACTAGATATTCTAAATGATCCAAAAATCGGTTGTGTCCTTGCCCAATGTCTATTCGATGGAGATATCGTAAACGAAGTCGCCGAACACAATGCATTTTTCACTAAAGTTTTGGTTTCTCCAGAATACGAAAAGAACTTCCTGGGTGGTATTGAAAGATTCTTAGGTCTAGAACACAAAGAATTGATTCCATCATTACCTAAGATTTTGGTTCAACTATACAACAATGATATCATTTCAGAAGAAGAAATCACGAAATTCGGTACCAAGTCATCTAAGAAATTTGTACCTAAGGAAGTATCTAGGAAAGTTCGTAAGGCTGCTAAACCATTCATTACATGGTTAGAAACTGCCGAAAGTGACGATGATGACGACGAAGAAGGCGACGAATAGAGTAAAAGCGTACAAGAGACTTATCTGTAAATTATTATACGACATGGCATAATATAAGGTTTATGTTCTGTTTGTGCTTGAGCTTGTGGGTGTATAGATATGTAAATATTTATAAATATGTTATTTCTTTCTAGTGCTATGTAATTGGTACTGGAAAAAAAGATGAGAGTTTGAAAGGTACTAATTAATTAATTATTAAGTAAAAAGGAAAAATAAATCTGTAGATGTGATTCTGGTTCACGTTTATATGCATACACAACGTAAAATACTTTTGAAGTTCTCTAAAACGCAATGCGTAACATTATTATTAATCATTAAAAAATGTAGAGACTGGAATCTGATATAAAAAAAATACTAAAGAAAAAAACAAAAAAAGTACGGGAAAAAAAAGGTGGGTCATTAATCGTCATATCTACCTAAGAATGTCTTGATATCCTTCTGGTGTAGAGGATACAAAAAAAAAATGGCATTTGAAACAAGGTTAAAAATAATCTTGGGTAGGATAAAAAAATAAAGGCATTAATTTAGTATCCGTAAGACCTGTATCTGGACAGATTGGTGTCATTATTACTGTTCATATTATTATTGTTGGCAGAAGAATTATTATTATAATTATTATTATTATTATTATTATTATTATTATTATTATTATTATTATTGCTACCAGTAGCATTATTAGTATTATAGCTCCCGGAGCGGCTTAAGGGATTCATTTGCATTGAATAACCGGAATTGTTATTGTTATTACCATTACTGTTTACATTTGATTGGAGTGTACCATTTGGCAGGTTAATTATCGGTAAAGACAGATTCGTGCCATTAGCAATTTTAAATGAATCAAATTGCGATTTCAACTCATCGTACCCATTAAAGTTGCTATTTTGATTTTGATTTTGATTTGCGGAAAACATCAGTTGTTGGTTATTGAAATACGAGTTTATTTCACTCATCGGAACTGGGTTAAAGTTCAATTTTGGCGTTGGACCGGTGCTATTGGTTTGAATAATGCTATTCTGTCTCGAGTTTGAACTTCTCACACTGGAAACGGAAACACCCCTTGCACGCCCGGGAGAATGAAATCCCTGGGAGTGTTGTTTACGATGATTTTTAGAGGATTGTTTGGGAGATATTCCTGATGATGATAGTCCAATTTCTTCCAATAGTTGGCGGCTTTGTAGATTGATAGTAGAGTTTAAAATCAGCTGACGAATCTTGGTTATAACGTCATCTCTTACGTTATTGTCAAGAATTCTTGAGGTCAACACTTTATAAATGAATGTTGGACCGTAGTTGCCTTCATCCAATATTTGAAATAGGATAGACTCACTAGACACTGGCCCATCAAAAAGTGCGTGGATAATCTTACTCTTAGATAATAATTCCTCTTCGCCACTTCTTAAATTCAAAATCTTTAAGATTGTTAATGAACCTAATTTATGACAACACAGTTTAACCAGATTATTATTTACCAGTTCATCGCACAGAATCAAAACTTTATTCGGTAAGGCACAGGTATCCAACAGCCAGGTGATCAATAAAGTTCCGTTATTGTCTGTGGCTAGGTAGGGGGAGAGTACAATTATCAAAGAACTGATCGTCAATAATTGACTCTGAGTAATGGTATTATCTGCCTCGAGGCAAGCCCTTACAGCACGCGAACCGTATCTGTTTTGGACTATTGTCCAAAAATGGGATAAAACATTTTCAAAAATAAAACTATTCCAGGGGAAGCCAAACTTTAGAATGCCTTGAATGACGTAATTTCCAAATTGATCATTGAAAAGTGGCGTACAGTAATCTCTAACGCCCAAAGTCACCAGGCTTATTTGCCTTGGCGTTTTCGCCATTTTGATGACCTTCTGACAGACCCAGGTACCGTTCTTGTGGACACCCATAGATGTTAGATATTTGTTACATTTTCTTAACATGATATCTCTTATGATATTCGATGAATTTTCAAATAATTTTTGAACAACGGTATTACCCAGATAATCTGAACTCAACTCAGGTAGTTGATCTAGCATGACAATGGCTAACTGCTCGATTTCTATGGTAGATAATGAATTTGAGTCAAACTGTTTCCTTAATTCACGTAATTTCGGTGGATCGAAAAAGTCTTTTTTCTTTGACAGCTTAGAGTTGTGCTCAGGAAGTGGACCGAAATCACTTGTATCAGAGACTCCTTTGCCTTTCAAAGCATTTTTCAGAAGATGATTCAACTCTGATTGATCATGATCTAACTTGAAAGAAGTTATGATTTTCAACAATTTGTCTTCATTATCTGATAATGTTGGTGGAGGCAATGGAAAGGGGTAAGGTTCATTTTCGGTCGAAGACAGCTGCAAATGGCTCAAATTTTGAGTGGGATTGGTGTATGCAAGATTTGGTTGATTAAACGAAGTTGGCTGTGGTTGATTTTGTGGTTCCGATTGTTGCTGTTGATAATTGAGCACTCCGTGATTCAGCTGTTCCTGCAATAACGGCTGTTTTGCCGTATTGTTGTAACCGCTAACGTTCGGAGGTTGTTCATACATCGGTAGTACCCGCGCGAAGGAGACTGTGCTTGGAGCACCTACTTTGGATAGTTCCTTTCCTTGCAGGGCTTCCAGGGCACATATTGCACTTTCAACGGTGGAAAACTCGACCAAAGCCATATTTAGGCCGCCCAATGTTCTCGCCGAGAGGACGTTACCATACTGCGAACACAAAGTTGCCAAAGAAGTGCTTGTGAGGTTTACGGTGTTTTGTTGATGTTGTTGAGTAGGCTGTAATGGAAACACGTTTGAAATGGATATTGTGTTGGTGGGCAAAAGCGTGGATATTTGATTGATCAATGGGACATTTTGGTTTGCGGTAATCCAGTTGATCGATGCTGGATCAACATCATCAAGGATGACGGGGGATAGATGCGCACTTTTAGGAATCATAGGAGCCACTTGGACTTGGCAACTTTGCGCAGGTTGTTGATGGTAGGGTGCATCGGTATATACCCTATTTATAGTAGACTGAGATTGTGAACGTTGCCTGTTCACTGTGGGTGTACTGAGAAGGTCCGTGGTATTATTACCTGTGTTTGACCATATGCTTGAATTTCCATTTTTCTCCAGGAAACTGTTCAATTGAGCTGTCTGAGGCAACGTATAATTATCGGTGGATTTGAATCTTGTCAGTGGCTCAAAATAAGAGGTTGCGTGAGGGTAATCAAACATAGGGCTAGCGGATGTGTTAGTATCTACACCTGCACTCCAAATATTTGTATTCGTGGCGCCGTTGGTTGAGGAAGAGTTGATGGTCAACTGAGAGGACGCAGTGTTATTTCTTGTCCTCGTTTGAGTAGCAGTAGATTGCAATGACAGTGGAGTGACTGCCGTAAAGGAGTCACTAGATACTCTCGGAACATACGTCGCAGAATTCAAACTATCCGGAGTGCTAGTAGCAGGAGGAACGACAACCGCGGGAGCAGTCTTCTTTGAATGATGCAATTTCGCACTAATGGATGGTAGCAGATTGGTTATAGTATCAGAAAATCTACCTGCACGGGTACGGTATGAACCAATCTTCTGTGGAGAAGCAGAGCTCGAACGGTTTCTCTTGTCAGAAACGCCCGCAGAACGAGCACTTGCATTCAGGGGCTTGTCATTTCTAATGTCCTCCTCGTAAATTGGAATGGTGATCCCAGGATCTATGACCTCCGGGATGTTGGATAAGTTACCGTTATACAGTCTTTTATTGTCCATCAATATTGAAAAAAACAGCAGTGAAGGATAGCAACAGTAAGTCTTTGTCCTCAATAACGGGTGTACGCCTAAATTAGCAGCAAGTCTTTGGTTTATACGGAGGGAGCTGAAATATACCGTTACTCTAGGCTGCTTGAGCGATTTCTACACCATCGCTTGTTCTTTCGAGGGGTGGTTTCATACTATTTTACCATTTTTTTTTACTATTTCTTTTTTTTTTAAAGCCAAAAGCCGGGTTACGAAAAGTTTCAAAAAAGGTTTTGAGACGCTTCTTTTTCTTAAAACATCCGTACATATGTTAGGTTATTTATGGCAAATTGTTACCTCCAGTTTTTTTCTTCGCCTTTTTCACGATCTCTTCCCGACACAACGCAGGAAGTGCGTCTCATTCCATAATATGTGTGGTATTGGGCACTATGGAAGGCATAATTAGGTACAATATTTACTATATGACAGCTTGTTTTCGTATGTTCAATTAGCACCAGTATAAGGAAGACAACTGCGACAAAAATGTATGATATATTACACACACTTACCGCTTACTTGCGGAGCAATCGATTTGGAGGAATAGTGCTTTTGTAGTGAAATGAACTGATGGACAAAAATTTACCAAGGCCTTTAAAAATACAATAGATATGGGAAATCATAGGCGTCATCAATAAGATGACTATACGTTAGGAGAATGCCGTTATGTGGATTACCTGCTCTAGAGGCCAAACCTGCACGTGGCCGCCGGAACTGCCTCTACAATGATTCCGGAGCCAAGCACGTAAAAAGAGTTGTGCTTACGACAGGACATATACAAAGGCGAGATTCATGCTTTCATATTGATCCTACGAAACACTAAATTTCCATCTAGTATTTTTTCAAATATCTCTCAAGATTTACTAACATATTTTGATGAAAAATTCTTTGAATATAGGGCTAAAAGAACTAAGAAGGTTGGTATCACTGGTAAGTACGGTGTCCGTTACGGTTCCTCTTTGAGAAGACAAGTCAAGAAGTTGGAAATCCAACAACACGCTAGATACGATTGTTCTTTCTGTGGTAAGAAGACCGTCAAGAGAGGTGCCGCTGGTATCTGGTCTTGTTCTTCCTGTAAGAAGACTGTCGCTGGTGGTGCTTACACCGTCTCCACTGCTGCTGCCGCCACTGTTAGATCTACCATCAGAAGATTGAGAGAAATGGTTGAAGCTTGATTTTATTTTAATTGTATACAAAATCCATAAAATAGCTATATATAATTAATTTTAATTCTAAAACTTTTCTAATACGTATCTTCTCTTTAGGGAAGGAACAGCTGTCACGACTTTGCTTTCTGTTCACAAGAACCCCTTTGCCTGTTCAAATTCAAATTCAAAGTTAAATTACTTCACTCAGAAAAAAATATAGATGTACTCAAGAGGTTTTTACGTGTTGTGAATATATATATATATATATATATATATATATATAAGAAACCTGAAACTACTTGATTTAGGTCTCTCTTTCCCCCCTCATCATTTTTGTCCCTTTATATCAATTTTTCTAAATTTCTTAAAATTTTGTATCAACTGTACCCTACAACCCCTGGTATCTAAAATCTTGATATTATTCATCTTGCCATTACTGCCAATAATTTGCTTGGTCACTATGTACTCCATCAAGTTTTGCTCGCTCAAGAAATTTATAGTCTCATCTATGCTTGTGAAATTAAACTCACTTTTTATGAAGTCCAAATTGATTTGATTATAGCTTTTACAAACTATAGTCAAGAATTTCAATTTTTGTAGACTCAAAAACGAATTAATTAAACATTTTTCAAATTTGTGCAGTTTTAAGTAGTTTTTCATGAAATAGTGATAATTCCCAATTAATTTCATATTGCTTAACTCAAATATCAGCTTAACGTGCTCATCCCCCAAGATTTGCGATGCACCATCATCTATCAACTTCAGTTTCAATTGAGAAATCGATGGATAATCTTCTGTTAACATCGAATACAGAATGGAATAGCACACAAATTCCGAATATGATTTTTTCGGTATTGTGGGATTTTCGAACAGGGCCATGATCCTGTTTTGACATTGATTAAATTCCCCGAGGTCTCCATTCTCCAAGGCAATCCGTGCATGTGTTTGGTAAACTTTGATGGTAAACGAGTTCTCAATCATTTGCACTCTTAAGTCTTGTCTCATTGATTTGAATTGGTCGCAAAGATAAGTATAAGTCGCCACTTTAGATTGATACTTCTCCATTAGTAAACAGTACGTTTTTTGTAGGATGTTGGGGGGCCTAATTAAATCAGGATTGGGCTCTGATGTTAATCTTAAATACGATTTCTCCAAAGCTTGACAACGCCCCACCAAATGAATCTTTTTATCATACTTGTGAGATTTGCTACTGATCGCATTCAGGTTCGCAAAGTCCTCGTTCAGGTTGTCGTTACTATTCGTCATAGCCGATGGATCCTGACTAAATCTTTCAGCCCTTCTCCTTCTTTTCTCTAATTCATCATTGCCATCCATTCCAACTTTCCATCCCGATGTCGAACCTAAAACGCCCTTCCCCGCCGTATTACTACCGCTAGATAACTTGCTGGGTATCGCATTAGAAGGGCTCGAAGCCTTTTTGGATACCTTTGGTAATTTCCTTCTGATATTTTTGGTCACATGTTTATGTAACCCCGGAAGTGGTGCTACCATCAAAGGGTTGGACACCTGGTTAACGTTATCCCAAGACAAATGTGATTCCGGCAAAGGCAGTGGTGGCTGTTGACTGCGCATAAAGTTATCATTGTTGTAAGTTAGAGAAGGGAAAGATCCGGCGTAACCTAAAGGGCTATTAAGACTTTGCCCGAATGGTCCACCTTGAGAAGATTTTTCTCTGGCCCCCGTGGTGTCGTTAGTAAGTTGGTTGTAAGGATTCTGCATAATATAGTCAAAAACTCAATGATTCAGGTCTCAGTTTCTTAGATTTTGTCATCATTTTACAAATTAATCATATCATCCCATTTTTTGACATTTTTTAGTCTATTACCCAAAAATTTCAAACCGTGAAGGGTGATTCATGTTGAAAAGAGGTGTTAACTACTATTATATTAAATAAGTACGATATATAGGCACTTTAAACACATGTCTCCCGTCAAAAGTAGTCCCAAATCGTTGGCAGATGACCAGTGGTACTGAAGAGCAATGGGAAAGGATTCGACAGTTGGAACAGGAGCATGTGGAAGTATATAAGGAACTATTAGTCGCGTTGGATAAACTGTACCTGACCAGAAAACACGATCACACAATAGCACTGAGCTCCAGCCAACAGCGCCTCTTGGAAACAAGACACCAGCTAGAAATTAGTCTTGAAAGAAGCGGCGTTCTTATTAGACTGTTGGAGAAACCGGACAGTAGCAATATATTATTTACAAAACTACAGAACCTCTTAGATGAAAGCAATTCTCTGGATAGCGAGCTCTTGCAGTCATTAGGCGCACAATCTTCATTGCATGAACAATTGGCCAAATCAAGACTACAGCGAGATCAGCTTATGTCAAATCTGATAGAGGTATCCTCGAAGTTCCCCAAGGCAAATCCATTTCCAGAAGATGGCGATACTGCTGGAAATCAGGTTGAGATGGAAAAGGAGAATGAAACCATACAGGAATTGATAATTGCTTTACAAATACATTCCGGGTATACGGACATATCCTATGCAATTTAGTATTTGTACCTTAGCCATATGTACATATTAGAATAGTCAATAACATTCAACAACAACAGTAATCATAGTTATTAAGGTTTGGAATCTCCAAAAAAAAAAATTGCAAGTCAGAAAAATTAAAGAATTACCCACAAATTAAGAAAAAGTAAGAAACAAAGGACATCACTCAATAGAGGTGGTTCCAATGTTTACCAATAGCATAGTAAGGGCCAGAACTGGTTTTCGTCGCTTATACTCAACCCTTAAAGCCCAGCATGTTGAAATCAATGGTACAAGTTATAAGACCAACTCCAAGATTACAAATGTTACAGATTCAATAATAAAGCTTACAGGTAAATCATTGCATCTCAAAGAATCACACCCAGTAGGTATTCTTCGTGATCTGATTGAGAAGAAATTGAACTCCGTCGACAATGCTTTCAAGACTTTTAATAATTTCGAACCTGTGGTAACTACTATGGAAAACTTTGATTCTTTAGGGTTCCCCAAGGATCATCCTGGAAGGTCGACGTCAGACACCTACTACATAAATGAAACGCAATTGTTGAGAACACACACTTCTGCGCACGAACTGGAATGCTTCCAAAAGATAAAGAACAATGCAGACAACAATAGAAGTGCGTTTCTAATATCCGCGGATGTGTACAGAAGAGATGAAATTGATAAAACCCATTATCCAGTATTCCATCAAATGGAAGGGGCTACCGTCTGGAAACGAACGAGGGCTAGTGATGGTTCAAGAGAACCTGCCCACCTTGCGAAGATTCGTAACGATATCAAATTGGTCGAGAACCAGTTAAATAAAGAGAATGTCAAGATAACTGTTAACGATGATACGATACCTTTGAGCGAAGATAATCCTAAACAGGAGTATATGTCCGATCTAGAGGTTGATTTATGTTCGCAACATTTAAAAAGATCCATTGAGTTGATCGTTTCCGAAGTTTTTAATAAAAAAATCTCCAGTATGATCGAGAATAAAGGGAACGATATACCCAAAAACCTGAAGGTTCGTTGGATTAACGCTTACTTCCCTTGGACAGCGCCTTCATGGGAAATCGAAGTTTGGTGGCAGGGCGAATGGTTAGAGCTTTGTGGATGCGGTTTGATTCGTCAAGATGTGCTTTTGAAAGCCGGCTATAGACCTTCTGAAACAGTTGGATGGGCTTTTGGTTTGGGGTTGGATCGTATTGCTATGCTTCTTTTCGAGATCCCTGATATCAGACTGCTTTGGAGCTCTGATGAAAGGTTTTCAACGCAATTTTCCAAGGGTTCAATTACCTCTTTCAAACCATACTCAAAACATCCAGGCTCATTCAGAGATGTTGCTTTTTGGTTACCAAAGGATAAGCCAGATGTTCATCAAGTTCATGAAAACGACTTGATGGAAATCATTAGAAATATTGCAGGAGATCTAGTAGAGAGCGTCAAGCTAGTTGACAGTTTCACTCACCCAAAAACCGGTAGAAAATCAATCTGCTATAGAATCAACTACCAATCGATGGACAGAAATTTAACAAATGCTGAAGTCAACGCCCTGCAAAACATGGTTTGTTCCAAGTTGGTTGAAGAATACAACGTAGAACTTAGATAGGGATATGAACCCAGAAGAGACACACGTCCTTCATCATGATTATATACTTCTTGTAAATATTTGATAGGCTTCGACGTCGTTTCAATGTACGCTCATCCAGCAACCGGCTTTTCTTGATTAATAAGCATTTGCGGCGATGCAATGACCTTATAAAAAAAAAATATCAACCGTGAGAATTTTCATGAATCTTGTTTACAAAAGGACCCCGACAGCCATTTAGCCAAGGGTGTTTCAGTTTGTACTGCATGTCATTGAGCAAGAAAATTGTCATCCTTTATGGATCAGAAACAGGTAACGCACATGATTTTGCTACAATATTATCTCATCGCCTGCATCGTTTACATTTCCCCCATACATTCTGCTCCATCGGCGATTATAACCCACAGGACATCTTGAAATGCAAGTATCTTTTTATCATATGTTCAACGACAGGTCAGGGGGAACTACCAAGAAATGCCAATGTATCGTCAAAACGTGGAAGACCACTCACGCTTTGGTCATTTTTGAAAAAGAAGAACCTACCTTCAAACCTGTTAAACCATATTCAAACTGCCATGCTTGGACTTGGTGATTCATCTTATCCTAAGTTCAACTACGGCATCAGAAAGCTACATCAACGGCTTGTAATACAACTGGGTGCGAATGAAATATTCGATAGATTAGAGGCCGACGACCAGGCTATGGCCGGTAGTAATAAAGGAACTGGTCTCGGAGTTGAATCGGTTTATTTCGAATACGAAAAGAAAGCTCTAAATTTCCTATTGAAAAAGTTTCCCAACAGAAGGTTTGGTGACGAGATTATTAAACGAGAGGAATTGGACCCAGAGATTTATTTAGAACCAATGTCTTACCTCCAAGTTGCAAACAAAGATTTTAACGAAGATGTCAGCAAAACCAAAATCGAATTTCGAGGCGATGAATCAATGAAAAGTGGCAGAGTCAGTGCTAACAAAAGAATCACTTCTGAAGATCATTTCCAAGACATAAGACTATTCCAATTCAGTAATTTTGACAAAATCCTAGAAGAGACTTATGAACCAGGCGATACAGCGGCTATTTATCCTTGTAATACCGATGAAGACGTGTCAAGATTCTTAGCAAATCAAAGCCACTGGTTAGAAGTTGCGGACAAGCCATTGATTTTTACTAAAGGAGTTCCGGATGATCTCAAGGATGGTGGATTAGTCAAGCCACTAACTTTAAGGAACTTAGTGAAATATCACTGTGATTTTATGAGCATTCCTAGGTCAAGTTTTTTCTTGAAGACTTGGACCTTTGCAATGGATGTAACTAAAATGGAACGTGGTCAGGAACAACTGGATGATCAAAGAGAAAAGTTACGCCAGTTCGCCACCGATCAAGATATGCAAGACTTATACGACTATTGTAATAGACCTAGAAGATCGATTTTAGAAGTATTGGAAGATTTTCTCTCTGTAAAGCTGCCCTGGAAATACGTGCTGGATTACATGCCTATCATCAAACCAAGATATTACTCCATATCTAGTGGACCTGAAGATCCTAACATCGAACTAACAGTTGCGGTAGTAAAATACAAAACCATCTTGAGGAAAATTAGAAGAGGGATATGTACTAATTACATCGCACGTTTGCAAGAGGGGGAAAAGGTGAGATACAAATTACAGAATAATCACATAGTCAAGAAAGAATTTTTGAATAAACCAATTATCCTTGTCGGACCAGGTGTTGGCTTAGCACCATTATTATCAGTGATCAGGGCAGGGATATCCGAAGATATGAGGCTCTTCTTCGGTTGTAGGTTTAAAGATAAGGATTATATTTATAAAGATATACTAGAGGATTGGTCCAGTAAAGGTAGAATTGCCTTATATACATCCTTTTCCAGGGATAGTGAAAATTCACCAGGGGTTAGATACGTTCAGGACTACCTGTGGAAACTGGGCAAAGAAATCACTGATTTGGTGATCAATAGAGACGCCGTTTTTTTCTTATGTGGTTCATCAGGTAAGATGCCTATCCAAATCAGATTGACATTTATTGAAATGCTGAAAAAATGGGGTGGATTTAGAGATGAAGATGCTGCCAAAAAGTACCTGAAAGAAATGGAAAAATTTGATAGATATATTCAAGAAACTTGGTGATAGTGAATATGATTGATTATATTAAAAGAGTAGTATTATATAGATATCGAAATATTATAAACCTGAGGATCCTGTAATTTGAAACTAACTTTCATCCGTATTTAAACTCCCTGATATGAAACTATAACAGCAGTGACTTGAAACCAAATCGCGCCTTTGGGTAATCGAAATGGATTGTTAGAGGGACTATCCGCTACAAAATGTTCCAAAGTGACAATCCTTCCTACAAACCACTCCTTTCCCTTTGTTAATCCCTTTTCATCCTTTAGAAAATATCTAGTATTTTCCTCAAAGGCGGTAAATGCAGCCCAAGGTTTCGTCAGCTTGTTCTTATCTTTACAGGCAGTTCTTACTTGATTGACGACGTTGCTATGTATTATCGAGGGAGACGATTGCGTAGATATGGGGTCCAAAGGTGGCGGTGTTGATAAATCAACCGATGAGAATGATGAGCTTAGTGATGAGGTAGAGGATGACATAGACCCAATGGAATTAACATTCTCTCTTGTTGGTAAAAACAATGCTAAATCACCAATTTGAAAGTTCTTCAAAGTTACTTTTTCCCTTTGACATCTTTCTAATAGTGTCCTCTTAATTTTATTTTCTTTAGTTAATTTTTTAGCCAAAGTTTCAATATCCTTAAATCTCCTGATGACTGCGACTTCATAAAGCTTGCTGTCGTATAATTGCGCGATATTCTCCACGAAAATGCTTTGCTGGGTATCTTTATCAGCTCCATTAGTACATGACTTTATTAAATTGTACTCGTCCTTTAGTTTTTGGAAGACCGGACTTTTTATCATAGAATCATCCATGTCCAGCATCTGAGTACTTTCATCCAGGATATTACTCTGAGCAGCTCCCTTCTTCAACCCCTTAACACGCCTTATTTGAATGTTATTGTTATTATCAAAAGTTAACAAAAGCCCAATATTCTCTAAGATAAAAATATTTGTTGAAATTATATCAAATATTTTATCTTGCAAAACCTGTGTGGAAAAAGAAACCAGATCGTTTCTATCCGGGCCACCACTTGAAGGAGTCGTTTCAATCTTTTCAATTTTTTCGATGGAACTTGATTTGATCTCACTATCATTGTTCTTCAAAGTTGTAAATTGTCCATTCATTCTTTCAATAATAGCCTTTAACGAATTGTTCTCTTCTTCATGTTCTTTACGGGCTTCATCTAGCTCCAATTGCAAACGTTCCCTGGATTTGGAAATATCACAATAATCATTTGTTAACTTGTCAATCTTGGCCAATTTTTCGTTGTCTTGGGCAATTATATCATTCAATTGTTTTTTGAAAGTGGCATTGAGCGCGAAAACTTCAGTTTCATGCGACTGTTCTTCATTAGTTAATCTTGCCAGTTCCTGGTTCAAGTTATTCAAAGTTTCGCGGTAAGCTTTCTTTTCCACCTCTGAATCACTTATATTTTTCTTCATTTCTGAAATATCTTTTGATTTTTGAATATTCTCCTCTCTCAAAAATCGAATTTGCTGCAATAAATCCTCTACATTACTCTCCAACTCTTGGACTTGATGACTATTAAACTGTGACGTCCTTCCATTGTTTACAGAAATATTGGAAGGTTCTAACAACAAAGACGCACCTAAGAATTTTTTTTTATTTATACTGGGGATGGAACCACGGAAAGGTCTAAGTTGAGTATTGAGAATACCCTGAGGCCAATGGTCTATGTCAGAATACTGAAACTCATGTAATAACGACTCTAATTTCTTTATTCTTGTTTTGTAGCCTTTGATTACATCATCACTCCTGAACACAGTGGATTCTTCAGGGGTAGTATTATTAGTGTCGGAGTTCTTATTGTTATTAATTTTGAAATTGGAATAAATCACATGAAATCGTTTTGCTTCCAAAAGTGTTTTTGAAAGTAAATCAGTAATTGCGGCTGGAACATTAGTTTCTTTTATCTGTGCCATATAATTTTCAATGACTTGGGATAGTTTTACCAGATCTCGGTGATAACGAGCGATACTGTTCTTATTTTCGTCTTTGCCCTCATTATTGGGTGGAGAAGAAAGAGAATGATATTCGCTTAAATATTTGAAGTCAGAGGAGGACAATAAATCTTCGCAAAAAACAGTTGCGATGGATCCAAAATTTTCGATCCATTTGCTTCTTGTTTGCAATTCATTCTGCTTGAATAACTTGAAATCTTGATCAAAACTGGAGACAAACGACAGGATTTGTTGAAACCATGACAATCTACGATATTTCTCAATTAAATATAGCCCATATATCAAGGGTAAATCCTCCACTTGTGCAAACTCCACCTCGTACTTTTTGTATAACTCCAAATCTTTATTACATTCATTCAACAGTAGCCTTTTAATACCTAGAATTTCCATTTGAGTGAATGCTATGTTACCCAAAGTAACAATTGCATGTTTTTGCAGGTTCTTTTTCAAATTAATTAACTCTTCAGTTTGGGAATACAGCGCCTGTGAAATGGTAAATAAAGACTTGACCGAGTTCTTTTTATCTTCTTCCAACATTACATTTATGCTTCTTAGAAATTCTTGATTGCCGAATTCTTCTGATTCTTTCTCAAGAACATGTCTGCTTCTTGATCGCATTTCTGTAACCAAGACTTCAAAGCTTTCAGCCATTCTATCTTCTAGTTCATATTTGGACTCATTTGGTGTAAATTGCTGCCGTAGTTGGTCGATGTTCATGGTTATGGTGTCTCTAAAATTTGAATTTTCGTCAATTTCTCTCTTGATTTTATTCAGTTTATTGTTGATTGAATGACTTAGAAATTTGACAGATTTTTCATTTTCCAGAAGAGATTCAATACTGATGAATTTTTGCAAAGAATCATCTTCTAAACCAGTCAACTTACTCAGAGTCTCATTGAAACATTTCTCCCACTTAGAAGCCATGCCATTTTCTACCAACTGATTTAAAAATTGGACGTTTGAATTGTACAAGTTTTCGACATCAAAGCAATACAGTTTTAGATACTGCGAGCAGACCGTTAAACTATCAAAAATATGCATAATCTGGGAAATAGTATCTGGTATAAGACTCTTGAAATAGTGGACATCTATCTCCAAAGCGCTTAACCAGCCAAGATTTGTGGTCAGTAAGCTGGTCACCGTATGATAATTTAAATGCGAAAGAGCGACATCTGCATCTTCTAATGGCGAAGACATGGGCTTTATCATGATAGTATCGCTACCTTGATACGGGGAGATATGACTATTCTTGATTAAATATTCTAAAGTCTCTGACAAGTCTTTGGAATTAAGGGAGTTTTCAAAATTGATGTCTCTTGATGTTGTGAGGTTTGTTGGTGTAGGCTTATCAACAAGTGAGAATAACCTTCTATCGTAGATATAAAACTCGCTCAGCGTGAATGTTCTATTAATTAGCAGCTCTTTGAACATGGACGGTTTTAGCTTGTTACCGTAAGGCAATAAAATCAGTAGCTGATCGGGAGGTATTTTCCATTTCCTAGAAATGAATTGTTTGAATTTCTCCAGGGAAACGAAGAAGTCAACATTAGTGGTTATAGATTCCCCAGAAATTGCATTGATGATAGTAGCCGTAGTTTGAAGCGGCTGCGTTATTGCTTGCTGTGCAGGTATAGTGTTATTTTCATCACGGTCTGCCATAACGTCTAAAAGGAAAATGAGTAAAGGTTTTTTCCAAAAGACAACAGTACACTAACTCAAGTAACGTTGAAATAATACCTATCGCGATCCAACTTTCAAGAAAAGATGTGGTGTTAAAATAAGGGCATCGCTACTATATAGTTTCACTCTTCCAAGAAACCGGGTAGCCGAGAACAGTAAAAGTTGTGCTTTCTATAACAAACGGTAACAATAGTGATGATGAACAATACGTAGTTGAGCAAGTGCGAAAGGCGAACTGTTGGTAAAAGAGTCAGTACTACAGAGAGGTGTTGGGTGAGACCATGGAAATAGTGTACAAGCCATTGGACATACGCAACGAAGAACAGTTTGCCAGCATCAAAAGACTAATAGATGCGGATTTATCAGAGCCATACTCGATATACGTATATAGATATTTCTTGAACCAATGGCCTGAATTAACGTACATTGCCGTGGATAGCAAGAGTGTTACTCCCAATGTACCCATTGGGTGCATTGTGTGTAAGATGGACCCACACAGGAACGTCAGACAAAGAGGATACATAGGAATGCTTGCCGTGGAATCCACGTACCGCGGACATGGCATAGCGAAGAAGCTGGTCGAGATCGCCATCGACAAGATGCAGAAGGCCCATTGCGATGAGATCATGCTGGAGACAGAGGTGGAAAATGCGGCCGCTCTGAACCTGTATGAAGGAATGGGATTCATCAGGATGAAGCGGATGTTCCGCTACTACTTGAATGAAGGGGACGCCTTCAAACTGATTCTACCGTTGACTGAGAGAAGCTGTACCCGCTCAACGTTCCTGATGCATGGCCAAATGGCCTAGTCAAAGAAAAACACTCGATGATAATAAAATATATATTAATAATACAATTTTTTTTATTTATTTATTTAATCATATGTATAGATATAGAGAAAGACTTGTAGGAAAGAGAAATAGAGGGAGAGAGGGAGAGAGATAGTAAAGCAAGTTTCAGAAAGAACAAAGAGAAAAAGGAAAATAAAAAAAAAGGAGAGAGACGCGGGGAGGGAGCGCCGCTAAGCCAAAGTAGCGTTATACAATTCTTTTTCAGATTCGTATCTCTTCTTATCAGCTTGAGCTTTGGCCTCGTAAGGTTGCTTTTCCTCTGGTGTTAAAGCCTTCCACTTCTCACCCAGCTTCTTGCCGACCTGCCCAAATGTGATATCTGGATTTTCAGAACGAACAATATCTCTGTTTTCGTTAGCGAAAAACATGTAGGCGGACAAAGCCCTCTTTGGGGCATTTGGGTCCTTCTTTTTTCTGGTAGTTCTCTTCTTGGGTTCTCTTGGGGCGGCCATTGCGTCTATGCTTTGATATGTATACGTTAGACAATTGAGCAGAAATAAGTACTGAACACGACCCAAAATAGTATTCTTTAGCAGTGGACACCAATAATAAATACTCTGTTGTTTGTTTGCCCACCGCTAAATAAACGAACGGCGAAAAAAAACAGGCGGCAAAAGGCGGGTGATTCGAAATCTGTCGCGCGCGACGAGGCGTGCGGGTAGAAGGCCGCGTCACTAATTTGTGACACTTTGAACAGTATATAACGTCGTGCGATACAGCATATTCATGGAAGTGTGGACGTGTTCAACGCTCCAAGAATGAATCGCATGCTCACAGACAATACCAGGGCCATAAATGTACCCTCCAGTCTCGTCGTAGCTGAGCAGAGGACCATTTTTGCCAAGGAGAGAATTTCCATTCCTGGACATTACGAGATCATCCAGTTCCTGGGCAAGGGCGCCTATGGGACCGTGTGTTCCGTGAAGTTTAAAGGACAGAACCCGCCCGCCAAGATCGCGGTTAAAAAGATCAGCAACATCTTCAACAAGGAGATTCTTTTGAAAAGGGCGATCCGCGAGCTGAAGTTCATGAACTTCTTCAAGGGCCATAAGAACATTGTCAATCTGATTGATCTCGAGATAGTGTCTAGCTCGCCCTATGACGGACTGTACTGCTACCAGGAACTTATCGACTACGATTTGGCCAAGGTCATACACTCCTCTGTGCAACTCTCGGAGTTTCACATTAAATACTTTCTTTACCAGATCCTGTGCGGGCTGAAGTACATACACAGCGCAGATGTCATCCATCGGGATTTGAAGCCGGGAAACATTCTGTGTACTTTGAATGGGTGTCTGAAGATTTGCGATTTTGGTCTCGCCAGAGGTATCCATGCCGAGTTTTTCCAGTGTAATCCTAGCGTACAGCCCCATATAACAAATTATGTTGCTACAAGATGGTACAGGGCGCCAGAATTGCTTTTGTCCAACCAACCGTACAACAAGTCCATCGACATATGGGCCGTTGGGTGCATCCTTGCGGAATTTTATGCTCGGAAGCCCGTCTTCATGGGACGTGACTCCATGCATCAAGTTTTCGAAATAATTAAAATTTTGGGCACTCCTGATAAAGATCTTTTGATCAGGTTTGGCACCATTAAAGCCTGGAATCTTGGCAAAAATAGTAATAATCCTATATATAAGAAAATCCCATGGTCCAATATTTTCCCCTTTGCCTCACTCCAAGCTATAAATCTCATAGAATCGTTACTTCATTGGGACTCGACACATAGGCTAAATGTGGAGCAAGCCATCTCACACCCATTTTTAAACGAGGTACGGAAACCGGATGACGAACCAGTGTGTTTTCAAAGTCCTTTTGACTTCACTTATGAATCAGAATTAGATTCAATGTCAAAGTTAAGAGGCTACTTAGTCAAAGAAGTGAATGATTTCAAAACCGAACTGACCTCCCCACCTTCATAACAGTACCTACACTTCGACATGTATGTTCTATATATATATATAAATATATACATGTATACGTATATCATATTCTTACCATATTACTTCTTTTTTTGCATTTCCAAATATTCTCGCGGGTAACACGAAGGTTTATTGGTAGCTATTTCAAACAACAATAATAAGCTTCGAACAAAACACTATTGTTTAGGCTGGCAAAAAGACCAGAACAAGTTTGTCGGTTTTTTGCCTTCATTACCACATCTTCCACCTGCATAAAATGGATTACTTAAGACCCGCTCAGAAGGGAAGAAGACGTGGTCTTTCCATTAACAGTCTTTCAGAGACTCAGCAATCTGCTATGAATAGTTCCTTAGACCATCTTCAAAATGATTTGAATAGGATAGACCTCCAATGGAATAGAATACTTTCAGACAATACAAATCCCTTAGAACTAGCACTCGCATTTCTGGACGATACTTCCGTGGGCCTAGGCCACAGATACGAAGAATTTAACCAATTGAAGTCACAAATTAGTAGTCATTTACAAGACGTCGTCAATGAGCACAGTCAAGTCTTCAACACCAATGTGGCCTCTTATGGAAAGGTCGTCGATTCCATCATGCAAGCCCAGGAGCAGACCTTAAATCTGAAAAAGTGCTTAAAGGAGGCTGATGGGAAGATCACCATGGATAAAGGCTCTTTACAGGAATTGAATGACAACAACTTGAAGTATACCAGAATGGTTGATGTCTTGGTCAATATCGAGGAACTACTGCAAATTCCCGAAAAAATCGAAGAAAACATCAGAAAAGAAAATTTCCATCAAGTACAAGTTCTTTTGGAAAGAGGGTTTATATTAATGAACAATAAATCATTGAAAACAGTGGAAATTTTAAAACCTATAAACCAACAACTTGAATTGCAAGAGCACATACTTTTCAATAACTTGATTGAAGAGATTCACGATATCATGTACTCCAAATCTAACAAGACGAATTTTACTAAAGTGACTAATAATGATATTTTCAAGATCATAAGCATCTCTCACAACGGCTTTACTAGCTTGGAGAATTACCTTTATAACATAGTCAACATCGATATTATGGAGCATGCCAAGACAATAAACAAAAATCTCGAACAATTTATCCATGACCAGTCGTTGAATAAAGGAGAGATCATGTTACAAGAGAAAATTGCCACTCAACCATCACTGGCTTTATCTGGGAACCAAGAAAATGAGGGATTCAACAGAATTGGGTTTTTATTAACAACCATAAATAATATCAATAAGTTACCAGTTGCATTCACCATCATCACAGAAAGAGCAAAAGAAGAAATCCATAATATTATTGTAAAGAGTACAGAATCTATACGTTCAAAGCATCCTTCTTTACTTAAGATGGCGAGCAGTTTGAAAAACGACAATCAGTTCGGCCTACCCGTACAGGATATTCTTTCCATCATTTTGAGGGAATGTTTTTGGGAGATATTTTTGAAGTTACTCTATGCCATTCAATCTCACCGCGTTATTTTTGAAATGTCAAACATTTTGCAGCCAACCTCTTCAGCCAAACCGGCTTACAAGTTTAATAAAATTTGGAGAAAACTGTTGGACGAAATAGAATTACTGCTTGCTAGGTATATCAACAACCCTGAATTGCTAACAAACGACAATGGTAGCAGTAAAACAATCAATGATGCAACTAATAAAGCACCTAACTTACCCAGGAGGAAAAATCCCAAAATTTTTTCACTGGAGCATAACATTGAGGATAATTCATCTTTGAAAGATCAGGCTTTTGAACTGAAGGCTCTACTAAAGGATATTTTTCCCGGATTTTCGGTTTCTTCGAACATGGATTTAGATTCTATCTACGTCAAGGATGAATCCTTTGAGCAAGACGAGCCTCTAGTTCCCCCTTCTATTTTTAATATGAAAGTGATTTTGGATCCCTTCTTACTATTTACACAATCAACGTCTACCATCGTGCCAAGCGTTTTAACTGAAAACACAATTTCCTCTTTGACATTTTTCGACGATTATGTGAATAAAAGCTTCCTGCCAAGGATTCAGATGACTATGAATTATCTATTCACCATTGAAGTAGAATCCAACAACCCGTATGCGTTAGAACTATCCGATGAAAACCATAACATTTTCAAAACAGCATTAGATTTTCAAAAACTATTCTACAACCTGTTGAACGTTTTCAACACAGCAAACACATTCAGAGCAAAAATTTCACACTGCATTATGGACCTTCTAAATCATTTTTACACTTACTATTTAGGGCAATTTAATACCTTAATTGGTACTTCCGATAGGCACTTGAGTAGGAAAATTATCACTGTATGGTTACAAAACGGTACTTTGATGGATCAGGAACGAAAGATTCTAAATGGAGATGAATCGCTTTTCAACGAAGAATCCAGAGAGTTGTTTAAAGATATACCCCATCTCTATGAAGCTGGTAAAGGTCTGAGTAAGTCCGATTTATTCAATAACTTGACCTTGGATACAATTTTACAGTTTTCAGCAAGCGTGATATGGATCTTGAATTGGTTACCGGATCTAAAAAAAGCTATTAATGTTGAGGAAATGAACCAAGAGCCTATATTGGATGCTGATAGATTGAGAGGCGACTGGTCATTCTCTGAATCAATGAATCTGAATCTTTCAAATCCAAATTCCAACCAAAACTCATTAGGAAATTTGAAGATTTTACTGGATGACAAGGCTTCCAAAAAATTTGATGAAACAGTTGACGGATTCAAAACATTGAAGTTCAAACTAATGGCTATACTAAGATTTAATATTAGGGCCTTGTGTATATATGATATTGGCTCTTTTTTTCAAAACACTAAGATTTGGAATATGGATGTAGGTAGCATTGAATTAGATCAGAATATTGCTTCGCTAATTTCAGAATTAAGGAGAACTGAAAATAAATTGAAGCAACAGTTATCAGACAACGAGAAAAACAATGTATTCATTGGTCTTGATATAGTAAACAATTACGCTTTGATCAAAGGTGCAAAATCCATAAAAGTACTGAATAATAACGGGATCAAAAAAATGTTAAGAAATGTAAATGTTTTACAACATGCTTATAGAAATCTTTCCTCCGAGCCGTCAAAGATCAACATGAACGTCACAATGAACTTCTATTCATTATGTGGGTCCAGTGAAACTGAACTATTCAAATATATAGAAGACAATGAGTTACAACATTGTTCTGTCGATGATATGAAAACTATATTGAGATTGCAGTTTAGTGAAGAAATGCAACGTCAATTAAAGAGACAAAGCACTAAATCAACTAAAGGTTCCACGAAACCTTCCAATAAGAGGTATACAGAAGCTTTAGAGAAACTAAATAAGCTAGAAAAAGAGCAGTCGAAAGCAGGACCCCACCCGAAAGCTGCGCCACTTAGAAGCAGCTTTAAAATTGCTGGCGGTGCAAATGATAACGACAAGCTGTAATTTATGTAAGAATTATTTGATAAATATACGAATAGACTGATTGACAAAAGCGAATGATAAAATTTTTAGTTACTTTATTTTTGGATTATTTTACCTGCGTCGTGGTTTATTTTCAGCGTGCATTTCGCCTTGTTAAAGTTCCATCGCAAATTTCAATAATAATCAGAATTATACAGCATCACACTAGGTTAGAAAAAACATGACATAGCATAGCACTAAGGTCTATCACAGCAAAGTAACCAATGGATGCGATTTCTGATCCAACGTTTAAGCATACTAGATCAAGAAAGCAAGTCACCGAAGAATCGCCGTCGTTACTTACTGTAATTGTAGAGATTGCACCAAAGTTATGGACAACATTCGATGAGGAGGGAAACGAAAAAGGTAGTATAATAAAGGTGTTAGAGGCCTTGATTGTCTTCCTTAATGCACATTTAGCGTTTAATAGTGCTAACAAAGTTGCAGTTATTGCTGCACACTCTCAGGGTATCAAGTACTTATACCCTGAAAGTACAACCACCACAGAAGCTTCTAAGTCTGAAAAAAAGAGTCGCAGTGACCTCAAGATTATTAATTCTGATATGTATAGACGATTTAGAAACGTTGATGAGGCGCTAGTGGAAGAAATATATAAATTGTTTGAAGTAGAGAAAAATCAAATTGAGCAAAATAGCCAAAGGAGCACGTTAGCCGGTGCTATGTCAGCCGGGCTGACTTACGTGAACAGAATCTCCAAGGAATCAGTAACTACCTCATTAAAGTCAAGGCTACTTGTTCTTACATGTGGGAGTGGCAGTAGTAAAGACGAAATTTTTCAATACATTCCCATAATGAACTGTATCTTTTCTGCAACGAAAATGAAATGTCCCATCGATGTTGTAAAAATTGGTGGTTCAAAGGAGAGTACGTTTTTACAGCAAACAACGGATGCAACAAACGGTGTTTATTTACATGTAGATTCCACACAAGGCTTGATTCAATATTTGGCCACCGCAATGTTTATCGATCCATCATTGAGGCCTATAATTGTCAAGCCAAACCACGGGTCTGTAGATTTTAGGACATCGTGTTACTTGACGGGGAGAGTTGTCGCCATTGGTTTCATTTGTTCAGTCTGCTTATGCGTTTTATCAATCATACCGCCTGGAAATAAATGCCCTGCGTGTGATTCTGAATTTGACGAGCATGTAATTGCCAAGTTGAAGAGAAAACCGGTTGTTCCAAGGCAGAAAGCCAAAAAGAAGGTGACGAAACCATGAAGAAGAGGTCAACGTTATCTATTTCAGACAGATAATTTCCATTTCAATGCATCGGCAAGAAGTAAATAAAATAATAGATTAAAAATAAATACAAATTCGACGTCCGTAAAAGCAAGTTTGGTTCTAATGCACTACAAACGTTAGCTTGGCTTTCAGAATAACAATAATATCGTTATTATGGATTCGAATGGGTATATGTCTATGTATTGTCTGGGTGCAGAAGAGTAGATGTTTGAACTGTTTATCAATCTAACTTTACATATATGCAATATCATTGGAATGCAGCCAGAACAAAATAGGGCAGAATATCAAGAATGAAAAAAGCAGAAAGCCAGGCACCTGATTTCATTTTTGGTCAATCCCGTGCATTTGCGTTAACCGATTCGTCCGTGAATCCTGATGCTATCAAATATCTTGACAATGTTAGGCAAGAAGCATTGAGAACTAACGCCATGTCAATCAAGAATCAGATGAATCTGCAAAAGAGAACGCGCCATAAATCAAGTATGTACGATGACGAGGATGAAGAGGCTACCAAAAGGCATGCCGTCCCACTATTTCTGATGAGACTTCAGAACAATGCGGACTTATGGGTAAAATGGTTCAATTCTATGAAATCTGCGGTTCTGGCGAACGCCTATGAGTTCACAGGTTACGACGACGAAACGTTGGATCTTTTGCTCTTTTACTTGAGGAACTATTTGAAAGATATACCCCGTAAGACTTCTAAAGTTGAAAACATTATTGATGTTTTGGATCAGTATTCCTTTCCTGAGAAGCCAGAAGATAGAGAACAAAAGTTGGAGATTGACGAAGAATGGGCCAAGTATACTTTGATACGATTAGAGAAAGTTAATATTAAAAGTTTCGAGGATGTGAAGAAGATCATCGCTGAAAGCGATGCACATGAATTAAACGGGTATAGCCAGTGGTTCAAGTATATCATAAACAACGAGCCACGCCACACCATGTTCTGTCGTAAGATTACATCTACACAGCTTTGGGTTCTGTTTAAGTATATGTCGAATACATGGATAAAAGAAATCTACAAGGAAGGATCGAATTGTCACCGTCTCCAAGATTGGCTCTTATATCTACTAATACATACGCCTGAAAAGCTCACGGCAGAATATACGAGCATGTTGAGAGATCTGGGAAAGAAATGCCGTGAATTGCTCCAAAAGAAGCCAGCTCAGGCTCGTAATGATAATAGAATAACACTCCCGATGGAAATGAGGGAATTAGATCTCGAGATGCCATCTGCCATGGAAAGTGCAACAATGATCGAACTTACCATTTGTGTCATAGCCCTTGACTTTGGTCAAAAAGACTTGATAGTATAAGATAGAGACATCCTATATATGTAAATATCTTATATAGAAACAGAAAGGGTTATGGTTTAGTTTGACTCATCGCCTATAATTACTGATAGGCCGAAGATAAGCGGCGCTTTAAGAAAACTTGAGAATAAATTGTCAACGGTGATACAGTGATCTAGGGCATCGAACAATGTCAATCGACTAACTACAATTATCGTCTACACTGCAGGCTGCTACCTTGTAAGTTTCCTGACCAGCCAAACTCACCTTAACGAACAAGCATGTCTGAAGAATTCCCAACGCCTCAATTAATTGATGATTTAGAAGAGCATCCACAGCACAATAACGCTCGTGTGGTGAAGGATTTGCTTGCAGGTACAGCAGGTGGTATTGCACAAGTGCTTGTTGGCCAGCCTTTTGACACCACAAAAGTCAGATTGCAAGTATCCAGCACTCCGAAAACAGCCATGGAAGTTGTCAAAAAATTACTTGCCAATGAGGGTCCTCGTGGGTTCTATAAAGGGACTTTAACGCCGTTAATCGGTGTTGGCGCATGCGTCTCTTTACAGTTTGGTGTTAATGAGGCTATGAAGAGATTTTTTCATCAGCGCAACGTAAGTGAGTCGTCAACTTTGTCATTATCGCAATATTATTCATGTGGTGTCACAGGCGGTATAGTAAACTCATTCTTGGCTTCTCCAATCGAGCACGTCAGAATTCGTTTACAAACACAAACCGGTTCAGGAGCCAATGCAGAATTCAAGGGCCCTCTAGAATGCATTAAGAACCTGAGAAAAAACAAGGGCTTGCTACGTGGTTTGACACCTACAATTTTGAGGGAGGGCCATGGATGCGGTACATATTTTTTGGTGTATGAAGCATTGATTGCTAATCAAATAAACAATCGTGGACTAGAAAGAAGGGACATTCCTGCCTGGAAATTGTGCATTTTTGGAGCATTATCCGGTACTGCCCTATGGTTAATGGTATACCCATTAGATGTCATTAAATCTGTTATGCAAACTGACGATTTGCAAAAGCCCAAGTTTGGTAATTCTATTTCCAGCGTAGCTAAAAAGTTATACGCCAGGGGAGGTGTTGGGGCTTTTTTCAAAGGATTTGGCCCTACCATGCTAAGGGCCGCTCCAGCTAATGGAGCCACTTTTGCCACTTTTGAGTTGGCAATGAGGCTATTAGGCTGAAAGATTACGCAAAAGCTCGTGAACTAGTACCTGAAACTATAATATAATGTAATGTATAACTTGAGATTCTATCTTTTTATATCTAACTGTTGCTAATATATGCACGTATATTTATATATATGGGCCTGGGCGTGTCACGTACTTGTTACTGCTCGAAAACCTGCCATTCTCACCAGTTTTCCCTCCAACTACTTTTCCAACCTTCTCATCAAGTATTCCACCTCTACCTCTTTTGTGATAGGAATAACGATCTCCTTATAAATCTTGACTAAATATTCGGGTGTAATTCTTTTTTCACCTGATTTGTTAGTGGGGTCTACACCATAGACTTCAGCCTTTTTGGTTAGCCTTTCCAAAATTCTTTCTTCAACAGCTGAATTGGTGATATTTTTCATTATGCCTTCAACATCCTTATCTTCGATCAGTTTAGTATATAAAGGAATATCCGATTGGAATTTGGCTTCGGCAACAAATTTGCCAAAATGAATTCTTCTGCTCAAACTTTGCAAGCATTCGATATCTCTAGTGGCAACAGAACCGAAGTTATTCTTATCATCACCATCCTTTTTCGAGATTAATGGAATGATTTTTTCAATATAAACCCTTTTGATCTTATTGTTATAATTGACCTCTGAAGCGTAAGGTGCTAAAATTTGTGGGTAGTTGACGCTTGGTAAAAATGATTTTTGAATCTTATCAGGAAAGAATGGAGTCTCGTCGGGTGATTCGAATCTTCTTATTCGAGAATGAGCAATTTCAAGATTTGAAAGAGCCCAATCAAGAAAGGATCCTTTGAAATTTGGCATTTCTAAACCTGGATGGTTTTCTTTGTAGACTGAAGGACACGTTGCATAATGCGATCTCTCAATGAATTTGAAGATAATTGAATCTTCCATTCTCACTAATTCATCTCTAATGTTCTTCAAATTCAGAACAGTCTCTGGTTCTGTGAAATCCATATCTTGAATAACTTTATGTCGGATGCTGGATGTGCTTGTTAACAGAAGGCGGACACGACTCTATTTCTGGAGAAGTGTTTCTGATATCCAATCTTTGAACGTTTTCCTTTTCTTTTCCTCTCTTCGAGTTTTTGGATTCATGAAAGGCTTACTCAAAAAATCGAGATAAAAGGGAACACGAAAAGGAAGATGTGAAAAAAAAAACATGTTGATACTGAAAAGAAAACAAAAGAGAAAAGGGAAAAGGAAAATAAATGCAAAAGAAAATGCAGGATTGGCATATTTATTTCAGAATATATAAAGCATGAGAAAGCGAATATACAGATGTGCTCTTGGTAGAATATATAGTATGGTGGTCCCATTTTTTGAAACGGCGTTGCGTTGCTTCATTTCGTTGTTTGCAATTTGCGTATCATCTCTTCATTAATCTTGGCTTCCCTATCCAGGTCTTCCTTTGATTTGTAGAGGCCCCAAGTTCTGAACCATAAGAACCGCCTCAACCTTGAAAATTTATCGGTGTCCAACCCATAATTTGTGTACGACTGAATCAAATGCAATTCGCTTTCCTCGTGGGCAAAATCAGCCTTGCTCAGGGACTCCTGGATTTTCTCTAGCAGCGCAATGCCTTCGATGCATATAGCTAGGCCACAAACTATGCCAACAGCAGTCCACGGGTTGAAGTTTTCTTTAATTCTGTTATTTTTCACACTATTCGCATCTTCCCAAGTTCCAGCATTCCAATATTCATATTGCGCGTTGGAATGGTAGCCGTAAGAGCCCGCATATTGATAGTTTTCAGTATTGGCATTGGAAGATGGTGAGTATGGTGTGTTCCAGCCTTGTCTTGTGGTATCGTATACAATTTTTTTCTTCGGGTCACAAAGAATATCATACGCCTGCGATATGGTCTTGAATCTGTGCAGTTTTTCGCTAGACGTTAGCAGCAGCGGTGACTTACTACTGCTGTCGGTAACGGTATCTGAGCTGAAGATCAGAATGTTATCAGAATGATCAGGATGGTACAATTTGACGTAGCGATGGTATTTCTTCTTTAACGACTTCTTGTCCAGCCTAGTGCTTCTAGAATCCACACTTGAAATGCCAAAGATATCGTAAGGCGTGGGATCTTTAAGCCTGGGCCATTGCTTGTCACTTATTGGCAGCTTCCCGCTACTATTTTGATCGGTCACTGTAGCATACTTGGCGATGGAGGTGACCTGAGGGGGGAACTTTTCTGTACATGGTAAACGCCGTCTGAATATAACCGGACATACGAGCTTGTTGTGCAACATATCAAATGTATTGGAAGAGCGAACCTATGGGGCAGGTGAAGTTACATGAGAAGAACAACGCCTGTTTGATGTGTTCCAGGTGCTACACCCTCCCTTCCTTTAGCACCGATCGTTCCTTGTAGGGGTGGTAATACCCGGAGACCCTGAACTTTTCTTTTTCTTCTTTCTAGTGAAAAAGTTCAACTCTAAAATTTCGAAAAATGAGATCTACAAGCTATTGCGCTGCTCTTGAAGAGATCCAACGCAAGAGAGTCAGAATTTCGCAGCAAATAGTCGCAAGAAAAATGGCCAGTAAATGGGACCAAAAGGGTATGGATATCGCATACGAGGAAGCTGCTTTGGGCTACAAGGAGGGCGGTGTCCCCATCGGCGGATGTCTTATCAATAACAAGGACGGAAGTGTTCTCGGCCGCGGTCATAACATGAGATTTCAAAAGGGATCTGCCACCTTACATGGCGAGATCTCTACTTTGGAAAACTGTGGGAGATTAGAAGGTAAAGTGTACAAGGATACCACTTTGTACACAACATTGTCTCCGTGCGACATGTGTACTGGTGCCATCATCATGTATGGTATTCCGCGCTGCGTGGTTGGTGAGAACTCCAACTTCAAAAGTGACGGTGAGAAATACTTGCAAGCGAGAGGTCACGAGGTGGTTGTAGTTGATGATGATAGATGCAAGAAGATCATGAGACAGTTCATCGATGAAAGACCTCAGGACTGGTTCGAGGACATTGGTGAGTAGATCACGCAGCACGTTGCATTTACGTATTTAATCTATACATGTAATATGTACACTGTCAGGGGAGGCTGAAAGTAATAAAAAAAAAGAAAAACGAAGAACAGTGGGAAGTGTGCCTTACACACTTATCGAGTTGTTTTCTTTTGATTGGGTGTAATAGACCGGCGGAAGGGAAAGCACTCACTATTTGGCGGCTTCAGTCTCAACTTCGGCGGCTGGTTCAACTACCGTCTTGGTTTTAGACGATGGTGGGGCTATTTGTTGAGGAAAAGCCAAGTTCATGTAGCAAACGCACAGTCCGATCAAACTCATGAATAGCTTGATCACAGGAGGCTGGTCCATGGGGGAAGCTGTCTTGTCTTCCTTTTGAGCGGCCACGATGTCTTCGTCGGTGTTCAGGTAATAGTGCACGCTTTGGATCAGGGAAAACCAGGCGATGAACTTGTTTCTCAAGAAAATAGCGGCCATGGGCATAGATTGGTTCACAACGCCGGATATGCTTGGCGTGGCAGAGTACAGCCCTTTTGGTGCTGCGATTTTCTTGTATCTGCGGTGAAAGGGTGCGGTCCAGTTGTTAGTAAATGCTGGTCAGTCATTTCAAAGAGCCTGTGCGGGAAAAAAACATACGAAACACATAGGTCTGGTCTTGCAACGTTATTCAAAGTCATTTTTTTGGCGGAGAGCGTGTGCGGCGTATTTATGTTCGTCCTTTCTCCGTGAAGTTGAAGTTGCATCATGCTTGCCCATTCAAGGTTCTCTTTGAACAGTTTTCCAAAGTCTTTTTTTTTTTTCATGTTGCGCGCAACGAAGAAAGAAACGAGATAAGCAATTGCCGTTACTCACTTACTAAGAGAGAGAAGCAGTGCAAGAGTTGAGCCAAGACCAAGTTTTAGCCATCCATATACGATGGACAAGGTGAGCACAAGCACCCATCAAGAAGAACAATACGGACACAGACACGCCAGTGTAGTTTCCAACGTATCACCTAGAGTTGACATAGGCGCCGATCCTGAAAAGCCTGACCATAAACTAACCTTTCCCTGTGCTTAGGAGAAGCTACAACCAAGTTGAGGCAATGTGCATGTAAATAGCACTTCCTCATCTACGTATATACGCGACCTGGTGATGTAGCCGCCCACAACGGGCACGCCTCTCGTTCTTTGTTCGTGCAAAAAGACAGGCACATGCATTGAGTCCCGTCGCGGCCGGTCTAGCGGACTCAGGGGTGCGGCGTTTGTTGAATCGGGGCGGGAAATAAAATCGGGGTGACGTAAGGATGAAGTCGCGGATGGCTCACTCACTGGTGGGCGTTTATCGGAGCGCAAGTGTCTTTTTTTTTCCGTTTAGCGCAACCCGGGTGCGGGTGTATTTATCGTCTTTTCTTTTTTGCCAGGGGCTACCGCAGCTGCAAAGCCGACGTCGGACAGGCAGGTGATCTTCGGCTCGGCCGACAAATCCCCTGGATATGATTGGCCAGTCGAGGTATCGGACGCGTGGAATTACCGGGAATTACAACGCAGACAACTGGAAGCCTGGTTCAAAAAAAACCTTGTTCTAGAACTTGGCGATTGCTGACAAAGAAGAAAAGGGCCTATTGTTGCTGCCTCTTTTGTTGTTATGCGTATTGTTCTTGTCCTTGTTCTTTGTGTCTTCTGTGTGCGATTTGTACTATTATTGTCGTTTTGGCTATTATGTTCCAATTCGTAACGGTCCTAAACAAAGTTTTTATTTTTTCCTTGCCCTTGCGTTTTCCTTTTTGCTTTCTCTTATTTGTTAGTTGCGGTTTTAGAACTTTAGTTAAATATAGCGCTGTTTTCTTGCTTTACTGGCCACTCCCATTATCTTTCTAAATGCTTTCCCACATAGTTATAAATATTTAGCACTCCTTTTACTTCTCCCCACTTCCCCTCTCGTAGTTCTTTTCGTTTTGTATTTTTGTATTTCACTTCTGCAAACAGATATTAGCATTGATCTACACTATAGCGCTGCCCACTCACCACAACGCAATAATATATCTCGACCATGAATCCTAAATCTTCTACTCCTAAGATTCCAAGACCCAAGAACGCCTTTATCCTCTTCAGACAGCATTACCACAGAATCTTGATAGACGAATGGACCGCTCAAGGCGTGGAGATTCCACATAACTCAAACATCTCCAAGATTATCGGTACGAAATGGAAGGGGCTGCAGCCCGAAGACAAGGCTCACTGGGAGAATCTGGCCAAGAAGGAGAAGCTGGAACACGAAAGAAAATATCCGGAATACAAGTACAAGCCAATAAGAAAGTCTAAGAAGAAGCAGCTTTTGTTGAAGGAAATCGAACAGCAGCAGCAACAGCAACAACAGCAACAACAGCAGCAACAGCAACAACAGCAACAACAGCAACAACAGCAACAGCAACAACCTCTCAACAATAATATTATTCTTATGAAAAGAGCGCATTCTCTTTCTCCATCCTCTTCTATCTCAAGCTCGAGCAGCTACCAATACCAGCTGAACAATGATTTTAGAAGGCTGCCTAACCCTTCTGTCAACTCTCCTAACTACATGGCTTCCAGGCCTTTAAACGGACTACCTTTGGCGCACGAGAAAAGAGCAGGAGATCTACCACAACTGTCTTCGCAGTTGCACGCTATCCCGTACTTTCCCGCCACACATGACTCTACGGCGAGACATCATTTCCTGAACGTTGCTCAACCAAGAGCAAATTCCACCCCTCAATTACCCTTAATCTCATCGATCATTGAGAACAGCAACAACCAAACACCGGTCACGAACACCACCACTGCGTCAACCACTGCAGCATCCTCCCCCAACAAAGTCTCCTCTTCTCCAAACTCTTCCATATCCGAGAACAACAGACTAAATGGCATTAACAGCTTGAATCAATACCTCCCTCCACCCCTATTGCCTTCTCTACAAGACTTTCAACTGGACCAGTACCAGCAGTTAAAACAAATGGGACCAACCTATATCGTTAAACCTCTTTCTCACGCGAGGAACAATCTGCTTTCCACAACCACCCCCACGCACCACCACATCCCTCATATTTCAAATCAAAACATTTCTCTTCATCAAATTATAAACGCAAATAATAACGAGGTTACTGCAAAAACCAGTCTGGTATCTCCAAAATAATAGTAATTTCTTTCTATTTCACCTGCCGTTACACCGTATCGTATTCTCCTTTTTTAGCGCCCAAATCTAAGCATTTTGCTCTTGTCTAATAAAAGTTTAACTCCATTCAAAAGACGAACAAAAAGAAAAGTCAGGATGGTACATAAAAGTAACAGCAGATAAAAATCACAATCAAATAAAGCTCGAAAAAAATTACTTATAAAATCCTATTTGTATATATCAAATTATATTCTCGGTTTTCACGTATATATATATATATTCACTGCACAGGTAATATTATTCCACCCAAAAATAAATTAATATGTGTTATATTATTTTAATTCAGTTTTCACCGCCCATCTTTTAAGTTTTTCCTGAAAAACAAAATGTGAAGTTAGTATAATAATGGCTTGTGTGCATACAGCTGTGTTAATAGAGCAACGAAAATGGACTGCAAGGTATTGGTACTTGGTGCAGGTGGTCTAGGATGTGAGATTCTGAAAAATTTGACGATGTTAGGTTTTGTTACACAGGTTCATATCATAGACATGGATACCATCGAACTGACCAACCTAAACAGGCAATTCCTCTTCCATGATGCAGACATAGGTAAGGCAAAGGCTCTAGTAGCAGCCCAATATATCAGCTCAAGGTTCCCTCGATTGCAAGTCGTCTCACATGTGCAAGATCTAACCACATTGCCTCCGAGTTTCTATAGGGACTTCCAGTTTATCATTTCGGGACTGGATGCCATTGAGCCCCGCCGCTTTATCAATGAAACCCTTGTGAAGCTCACCTTGGAGTCTAATTACGAAATCTGCATCCCCTTCATAGATGGTGGAACAGAGGGTCTCAAGGGCCACGTAAAGACAATCATCCCAGGCATCAGTGCATGCTGGGAATGCTCCATCGATACTTTGCCCTCGCATCAGGATACCGTACCGATGTGTACGATCGCCAACAACCCCCGCTGCATCGAGCACATTGTGGAGTATGTCTCCACGATACAGTATCCTGAACTGGATATCGAATCTGCCCCAGATGTGAAGCTTCTACTAGAGAGTTGCTACGAAAGAGCTGCGCAATTCAATATTTCTACGGAGAAGCTATCAACAAATTTCATCTTGGGTGTAATCAAGAATATCATACCCAGCGTCAGTACTACAAACGCAATGGTAGCAGCCACATGCTGTACACAGATGGTGAAGATTTACAAGGACCTCATCGACTTGGAAAACGACAATAACTTCACTTTGATCAACTGCTCAGAGGGTTGCTTTATGTACAGTTTTAAGTTTGAGCGGTTACCCGGCTGTCCTGTCTGTTCTTTCAATCCTCGCTGATATTTCTAATGCTAACAACCACGCACCAGTGTCATTCAGTTTGCCCTCTTGCTAAAGAAAGAACCCAGCCACTCTTCGTATATATGAGTAGGAAATCGAGAAGGTATGCAGGCTAAATCGATGTTGACCAGACTGAGCATAAGACTTCCCTTTACCACTTTACGTCAATTTCCCCTAAGATGTTTCCCCTTGCAGAGAACTTTTTACTCTGAACTGGCTACTAAGGAACCTTTAATCATACCGAAAAGAATAATAAATGAAGCGCCTGGACTTAATTTATCGATTTCCGAAAGAGCTTCGCAGAGACTAGCTGAAATTTATCGCGACAGTAAAGAAAATTTGAGAATCAGCGTGGAAAGTGGCGGATGTCATGGTTTCCAATACAATTTAACTCTGGAACCCGCTTCCGAATCAGATGAGAAAACCATTGCCAGAGATAAGGACAAAGAGTTTTTAAATGATCCCGATGGTGATGATTCCAAAGACATAGTGTATGTGTTACCCGAAAATAAGGGTCGGGTAATCATTGACAATAAATCGTTAGATATCTTGAACAATACTACACTGACATATACTAATGAGTTGATTGGTTCTTCGTTCAAAATCATCAATGGTAGGTTAAAGAGTAGTTGTGGTTGTGGAAGCAGCTTCGATATCGAAAGCTGAATTTGTATTATATCCATATCCTGCGCATAACCCGCTTTGGAGGTAGGAAAGCATCTTTCACTCAGCTTTATCAATCATGTATTTAAGGCCTGCAAAGGTGTCATGAGTGAAAATACTGCGGTTTCCGCATGACCGCCGTATATTTAAATAACTATGCAAAACTCTTCTACAATTTATAAAATTTCATGAGTTCAACTATATCCTCAACTTTATTATCATTTCTTAACGTCTTCATCCGTGAACTTCCTTCCATCTCGTATATCCAATACTGGTAGTTTTCTTCATTGTACATCTCAATAAGCTCATGTTCTTGTATAAATTGTTCAGAGTCATCAACACCACACATATCAAATGGACCGTCTTTGCTTGAATCATCGGCCTGCCCTATGGTGGAGAATTCCCTCGTAACACACCAGGTCAGGTACGTATAAAACCTGCTCATCAGTAAATCGTTATATCCACCTCCTCCCAGCAGAAATATGTGCGCTCTTGGATATAATTTCATGACATTTACGATTGTTCGAGAGAGACCTCGTATCGTTAGCTGCCATTCATTAAATCTATCACCTAAGAGTCCATCGCCACCGCATTCAATTATTAGTACATCAGGATCGTGTCTTTTTATTAGAGGACTAATTATCTTGGATGCGACTAAGTCCAAGTAACTGTCGTCACAACCATGCTTCAAGGGAATATTAACGACGCTTTTACCTTTCCGTGCATCATTCAAAGAGCCAGTTCCGGGAAAAAATCCAGGTTCGTAAAGATGTATGGAAATGGTTTGTATTTGTTTAGAATATTGGAAAGCCCTTTCTACACCATCACCATGATGCAAATCAAAATCGACGTATGTGATTTTATTCAGCTTCATTTTCCGCAACCGTTGAATTAACAATACCACGTCATTTATGTAACAGAAACCGTTTGCCTTCTGTTTAAAAGCATGATGTCTTCCACCATCCCAATTTATTCCGATGAGACGGTGTGCAGGTGAGAAATGATCCAGCAGGTTTAAAGTGGCCCCTGTAATCACTTGACAGTACATGGGAAGGTACGAAAAAACTGGGCAATCTCCTTCTAAATTATACTTTTTCGTTTCAGGATAGAGGTCATAAGGACCTATTGTGTTCATTTCATTATCTGTACGCACTTCATCGCCACTACTACTATCTTCTTCTTTCTCGACCGTTCGTAGCTGACTCTGATAATAATGGTAAAGATCTTCTCTTGAAATGAACCTTTGAAATCCCTCTAATAAATTATTGTCAACTTTCTCTTTCCAATTCTTAGCCAGTTCAAATAATTCACTCCATTTGGATTCTACTACAGGATCATCGATATCTTGCGGTAATGTTCTATTCAGATTCTCATTCGTTAAAAAATTGATATACCCCTTGGAATGGAATTCAAGCAGTTCAATATTTCTAACATAGGGGAATACCAGGACTTCATCAAAGCGCTGAAGAAGATTGTACGCGTTCAACAACGAATGTGTCAATTGTGATTTTTGATGGTTGTTGCATGGAAGTAAGTCTGCTACATGAGACTGGAACACTGACGTTGATATGACCAGTTTTGACATAGTATTTCCTTGCAATTCACATAGGTTCGTTAGAAAATAGTTTTTATAGTTTTAAGTTTTGTTTCTTTTTCGATTTTTTCAAAATTTTTAAGATCTTTCTTTACTTTATATTGTAATTGCATAGACATTCCATATTCCGAACAAAATAAAAGCGCCTAGCTAACAAACATATGTGTACGTATACAAAATACATATATATCAATTCAATTCCTTGGCAGCCCAGGTTGGTAAAATAAAGGAAGCTTCATGAATTCTCTTATTGTAGTATCTGTACAATTCCTCTTCTTTTTCATCAGAAATTTCACGCAACGGTTTCTTAACGTTACAACTCTTATCTTTGGAACAGACCATGAAACCAATTGTACCTGTTGGGTACGTTGGAATGGTAACGAAAGAATATTCAGCGACTGGGAATACTTCGGAGCAAGCTTTCTTTAAATCCTTGATAATTGGCAAGTGAATCCACATGCTTTCTGCTTGAGTTGTGATTACACCCCTTTCTGTCAAGGCACTGTTCAACAATTGAAAATATTCCTTTTGGAATAAAGTTTCAGCTGGACCTTCTGGATCGGAAGAGTCTGTAATGATTACATCGAAAGTGTTTTGATAGTCTCTTAAAAATTGGAAACCATCGCCAATGTGTGTCTTGACCTTTGGGTGAGAATAAGAGGCGGCCATCTCTGGTAGGTATTCCTTTGATAACCTGATAACGGCCTCGTCTATGTCGCATAACCAGGCTTCCACGACAGATTCGTGCTTGACAACTTCTCTCAAGACGCCACCGTCACCACCGCCGATAACGAGAACCTTTTTAGGGCTTGGATGGGAGTTCAAGGCAAGATGGGCAATCATTTCTTGGTAGGCAAATTCATCACGTTCTGTGGCTTGGATGACATTGTCTAGAACTAAAACGTTACCGTAAGTGGTAGATTTGAAGATCAAAACATCTTGATATTTGGATTTTTCATGATGCAAAACTTTCTCCACTTTCAAGGTCATGGCTTGACCTGGCCACATGGTATCAGAAATTTCTCTGAACCAGCCGTCTACAATTGTTGGGTGCGTAATTTCTTGGGCCATGTCGATTCCTTGCTTAGCAATCAGTGTGCAATTATTGACTGAACTACTGTTTTGAATTGTACAAGAGTTAATGAATTATTAAGATAGTTTTACCTCTCAATTATTCTTAAATTCATGTCAGCATCATTTTTGGAGGAAAAAATTGAAAGGTGAAAATTTTTTTTTTTCTCAAGCAAAGAAATGAGGAGTTCCTGAAATCATGCAGGTGCAGGATGTTCATGTAGAGAATCGCGTCTGTATATTGTCCTCATCTTGTGTTATTGACAAGGCATCTAGTGCTTCAAAAATTGCAAATATACTTTTTGCGAATCTTGCAACATTTTTTTTGTCAGAACGTAATTGTTAGCAGTTAATTTTTTGAAAAGGCAAATGAGTGTTACCTATTAAGGAACAACAAGTGTTCGAGACAAACTCTCAGTAAAAAAGCAAGGAAAGGATAGATTGAGAAACAACAGAGTTCTTTGTAAGAATGGTGGAAGCGGACTCCTATGTGGAGACTTTGAACTCCATGATTGAATTATTTAAGGATTACAAACCCGGTTCCATAACTTTGGAAAACATAACAAGACTTTGCCAGACCTTAGGTCTAGAGTCTTTCACTGAGGAACTGAGTAGTGAACTTTCAAGATTATCGACCGCATCAAAAATCATCGTGATCGATGTTGATTATAACAAAAAGCAAGACAGAATTCAGGATGTCAAACTGGTCCTGGCATCTAATTTTGATAATTTCGACTATTTCAACCAGCAAGAGGGCGAACAGGAAAAAAGTAATATACTTTTGAACTCTTTAACCAAGTACCCCGATTTAAAATCTTTCCATAACAATTTGAAAGTTTTGTACCTTTTAGATGCATACTCTCATATCGAATCAGATTCAAGCTCTCATAACAATACTTCTGACAAAAGCTTAGACTCAAGTAACACTTCTCTCAATAACCAGGGTAAATTGGATCTGTTCAAGTATTTTACAGAACTATCACACTATATTAGGCAATCTTTTCACGACAACTCTCTGGATTTTAAGGTCAAGACGAATTTAAATAATCAATTCGGAATTTATATTTTAACTCAGGAGGAGAACGGTCAGGAGATATCTTTAGCTAAAATATATCTAGACGAAAACAAGATTGATTCACAGAACAGATTTTACGAGTACATATACTCACAAGAAACTAAATCCTGGATAAATGAGTCCGCTGAGAATTTTTCTAACGGCATTTCTCTGGTCATGGAAATAACAGCAAATGCAAAGGAAAATGATTGTACAGAGTTAATTTGGTTTCCCGAAGATTTCATATCACCAGAACTGATTATAGATACAACTACAAGTGCATCAGATCTGCCTGCTTCGCCACCTATAATTGATTTATTTTCGAATAATAACTACAATAGCAAGATACAATTGATGAATGATTTTACGACGAAGTTAATCAATATTAATAAATTCGATATAAGCAATGATAACCTAGATCTAATATCTGAAATACTAAAATGGATTGAATGGTCAAGGATAGTTCTTCAAAAAGTTTTCAAACTGGTTTCTACACCAAATTCGAACACGAACTCACCGGGGTTTGAATCAGACCATACAGCTCCATTCTGTAATTCAATGAATGATAAAAATTTCTTGACGAGTATCACTGAACCGATTCTAAGGGCCAATAGGCATGGAAGTGTGGTGGAAGCATCCAGAAGAAGGCGTTCTTCCGCGAACAAAAGCAAACGTCCTAGCGTAACCGAATCGATGATGCTTAAAGAAGAAGGTCTCCAACAGTTTAATTTACATGAGATTTTATCCGAGCCTGCGATAGAGGAAGAAAATGATGAGGATAAAACCAAAGAACAGCCTGTAACAATGGATTGTACCAATGACCTCAGATTTCCTGGGTCTGTTTCCAATCAACATAGCGAAGAAACCGATATTGTGATGGAAAACCAAAGTGTGCCACAAGGTGTTGGAAATGATACACCATCAGAAGAAGCGGACGTAAAAATGAAAGACGTCAGTGGCAGGACCAATGAAAATGACTTAAGCGTGTTACAGTTAATTGTGAGTGAGGATCACATTATTCTCGACGCTGTTGCTGAGTGTAACTTGTATGACGACATAAAGTGTTGGAAGAGATTTATTGAACAGTTCGAGGATATTGTCAGCTGATGCAGATGGTTTATGAGGCAGTTGGAGTTTTACCTCTATAGGCACCGTGATCAATGGACATATAAAGCTCACTGGAATGTGGATTGAATGTACTGAATAGGGCAATAAAGATAGACTTTTATAGGATTCATTAAAATTGGAACATTATTGTTGGGAGGATAAACGTAAAATCAATGAGGGGTACCCGCTGGTGTCTACTTTCATCATTCGTTGTACAGTAAACTTACATTTTCTGTTGCAGAATAGTCCGAAAAATAGAAATAACACAGTTCGTAGTATTATAGTTGTATATATAAATCCGCTTCAGTTCTTTAGTTTACTGCATGCGGAATTGTTTATCAAAAATTTTAGAAGGATCAGTCAACACTTCTTTTGAAGAAAGAAAATGTATATTAAAAGATTCTTCGTTTTTTACTTGTATTAAGCTGCCGAAAAATCTACAAGAAAACTTTCGACCTTAAGTTCATTCTCGAAATAGAGCCGTCTTCCAGAAAACCGTGGCTGAGATAATGCGAGATAAGCTTTTCATCAATAAGGATGATACATCTCCGTCGTTAGCCATTAGGCTGACTACTAGAGCAATGCGGTTGCTTTTTCTTCTGAAAATGTTTCAATATACATTCCTAGAATTTGAACTATTGTTTGTCCTCCCCAATGGTAGTGCGAAACTTATAGCATACGTGGTATATTCGATCTTTGTCTCCGCTTGGGGTTTTTTAGTGTGGGCAGAAAGAGGATATAGAAATAAGATGAACCTGCAGCCTTCAAGATGCACAAAAATAAAGTGCTCTTGCTGTAATTCAAGGAAGAAGCATCCTAGATGGTTCAAATATAAGAACTGGATGTACTTTTTACTATTATATCTTTCTCTAGTATATGTGAATTACATGACTCAATTGCTTCTTACTGGAAAAAGGGTAGTTAGTGAAGGAATACATTTTTTTTTAGGAAGACATGGCAAGTACGTGACTTGTGAAGAAATTTCATCCTATATATGGCAGTTGCATATCGGTGCCGTGCTAATTCATTTCAAGACATCCCGTCTATTCAAAAATTACTACTTGCATAACGGTCCTTTTGAAGCCGATGATAGAAGTATTACGAATGAAAAAGAAATCAGTGAATGAGAAGGCTATTTATAAGTTTGAGCTGGGCTTACTATTGGAATTGTTCGACTTAAAAGTATTTTTAAAAGCTCTCAAGTAACCTTCCCCCTCTTTTAATCGTTAAATGTCAGAAGTTGAAAAATGGTGCTTATCTTGATTCCAATGTAACGGGTTAATTACCTTTTTGACAGCCAAAAAATATTTGGGTAGTTTTTAAGGCAATTTTGTCATTTATGCTCAGTTCAAACCTGGTTACCATTGGTTAAACGAGTTTCAATATAATTGTTGGGATTTCATTATTTGTATTGACCATTTAGGTCTTGTGACATTTGTTGGGATTCCATTTTTGATAAGGTTAATAATATTATGTATATAGGATATACTAGAAGTTCTCCTCATGGATTTAAGAATCCACGAAAGGGAATCAACACTTTTACATAATCTTATTCTTATTTCTTTCTTCATTTTATACGTCTTTATTCATTGATCCTATTGCATTATCAATCCTTGCACTTCAGCTTCCACTAGATTTGATAACTGTTCTGAATCTTATTTCACTGGTCTAATAATTTTTGTCATCTTCTTAACACCGTATATGATAATCTTCTAGCTACGTGATTGAATGTATTCATCAGCTGTACTAGTAATTGATGGATAGTCGATTATTGTTCCAACAAAGATTCATTTATTGAACAATAACTAGGAGTTCGTATACAAGAATAAATGTACAATCAGTGAATGTTATATATATATATCTAATAGATCATAAGAAAGATCTGGTTTTATTCTTATTAATATTACTAATCACCAGCAGTTCAATATAAGTAATTTCAAGGATTTACAATAAGTTCAATGCAACAACTCATAACCCCATATAAAAATTCCTAGTTGTTGTTCTAATTGGTAAGTCTAACGACGTCTTATGCTTGGTATCCCCAGATGATTGACACTGAATTGAATATGTATGATTTGCTATAGTCTGCCTGTTATAGCCAAGTGACACTTTAGAGTTTTTCGTACTCTATGAAATATATCAGGCACTATGGCCGAGTGGTTAAGGCGACAGACTTGAAATCTGTTGGGCTCTGCCCGCGCTGGTTCAAATCCTGCTGGTGTCGTTATTTTTTCCCATTTTAGATATTTTTACGAATATTCGCAGTTTCATTTGGAAATGCTCACGTCCATCTTTTTTCTATAGAGAAAATTAGGTCACTGTTTAACCTCACACTCCTTTATTCTTGCTTTTGTCTCAGTTATTCCTCTATATATCCATTTAGCAATTTTGGATTGCTTCACGAAATAGTCATAACGCCATTTTGAAAAAGACTGATTGACGTAAATATATCAGACTTTAGGTAAATTTAGCTTCCCGACCAATGCTAGCCACTCGCACTTGTATAACCTTGCGTAGTAATATACGTTTGAATTTAGTCATGTGATATTCATGTGACGCGAAAGAATATATTACCCTTCCTTATGAATTTTTCGACCTTCCGTTAATTTTGGCTACGAAACTTTTTGTAGCGTGGGAGCACTTCAGCACTAGCTACAATACGCTAAACCAGGCAATAGTAGCGAGACTCAGCAGCTTCCATCTAGCGTCGGTAAATAATTAGAAACTGTAATTGACCATTTTTTTTCATTAATTTATTCTATTGATTGCATGGAACACCCGCCCATTCTAACATGTCTCAAAGAAAGCTACAACAAGATATTGATAAGCTTTTGAAGAAAGTGAAAGAGGGAATCGAAGATTTCGACGACATATATGAAAAATTTCAGTCAACAGACCCTTCCAACTCGTCGCATAGGGAAAAACTAGAATCTGACTTAAAGAGAGAAATCAAAAAACTGCAAAAACATAGAGACCAAATAAAAACATGGCTAAGCAAAGAGGATGTAAAAGATAAACAGAGTGTTCTGATGACTAATAGGAGGCTGATTGAAAATGGCATGGAAAGGTTCAAGTCCGTGGAGAAATTAATGAAAACAAAACAGTTTTCAAAGGAGGCTTTAACGAACCCAGATATAATTAAGGATCCCAGAGAACTCAAAAAGAGAGACCAAGTCATGTTCATTCATGATTGTTTAGATGAACTACAGAAGCAAGTAGAACAATCAGAGGCTCAAGAAAATGAGGAACAAACAGAAAGACACGAATTTCACATCGCAAACCTAGAAAATATCTTGAAGAAACTTCAAAATAATGAAATGGACCCAGAGCCTGTGGAAGAATTTCAAGATGATATAAAGTATTATGTTGAGAATAACAGTGATCCTGATTTCATCGAATATGATACAATTTACGAAGATATGGGTTGTGAAATTCAACCTTCATCGAATAGCAATGAAGCCCCCAAAGAAGCAAACAATCTATCATCCGTATCCAGCATCCGTTCCACGAGAAAACAAGAACGTTCTCCAAAGAAAAAAATCCCACCAAAGGAAACATTTATATCAGACAGGGCGACAACTCCAGTGGCGGCAGCTGTAGAATCTGTTTCTCGGTCTGTATCTTCTACTCCGACACCAGTATCGATTGATACGCCATTGCATACAGCGAGAGACGATTCAATGAAGCTCGATAATTCCGTCCCTGCTGCACTAGCTACCAACATGTTCATGAAAAAGAAGGAATATGAGAATGATTCAGAGCAACAATTGAATTTTCCGCCGGATAAAACAGAGGAAATCCAAAAAACTATCCAGAACGATATAGAAACGAACGCAGCTTTTCAGAATCCTCTTTTTAATGACGAATTGAAGTATTGGTTGGACTCGAAAAAGTACTTAATGCAACCTCTTCAAGAAATGTCGCCAAGAATGGTATCGCAGTTAGAATCCTCGCTCTTAAATTGTCCGGATTCTTTAGATGCCGATTCACCATGTCTTTATACCAAACCATTATCTTTACCTCACCCAACATCAATTTTCTTCCCCAGTGAACCAATTCGATTTGTTTACCCCTACGATGTACCTTTGAATCTAGCAAATAATGAAAATGACACAACTGACAAATTCGATAAAGATGGTAATCCAAAATCCAAAAAGCATGACGATATCTATAATAGAACTTCGTTGGCGAGAATATTCATGAAATTCGACCTTGATACTTTATTTTTCATATTCTATCATTATCAGGGTTCTTATGAGCAGTTTCTAGCAGCCAGAGAGCTTTACAAAAACAGAAACTGGTTATTCAACAGAGTGGACCGTTGCTGGTACTATAAGGAAATCGAGAAGTTACCACCGGGAATGGGTAAATCTGAAGAGGAATCATGGAGGTATTTCGATTATAAAAAAAGTTGGTTAGCGAGACGTTGCGGTAACGATTTTGTATATAATGAAGAAGATTTTGAAAAACTGTAATCAATCTATTTTTTACTTATTTAATTTTTATCACAATTCACTAAGTAGATATAGTACTGAAAAAACTCCAATCTGTAGTCTTAACTTAGCCTTCATACATTACCTTCTTTCCCCGATATAGGCCGTCTCAATGTTAGTTCCAAACTTATAATTCTTTTTCAAGAAACTGTTTAGAGAAATAAGTGATTTGATTGAAGTTGTGTTCGAAATCTGAGATATCACCGTACCAAGGATCTTCTATAATAGTTTGTACAGTGCCATCACAGGTATTCCAGTCTCCAAAAAGACATACCTTGGCTTTAGAACCCTTTGGTTGTAATTTTTTCAGGTTTTTGATGTTAGAGTCGTCCATGCCGATTATGTAGTCATATTCATCGAAATTTTTAGTTTTTATTTGTTTGCCCTTATGTTTGATCTTGACGCCATGTTGCTTACAAATAGACACCGTACGATGATCAGGAGCTTCTCCCACATGGTAATTAGAAGTACCGAAGGAATCAATCTTGTCAAAACGGTCTTCTAGATTAGCCTTTTCGACTTCATGCTTGAAAATAGCTTCGGCCATTGGTGATCTACAGAAGTTACCCAAACAAACGAATGCGACTGATATTTTTGGTCCTCCAATTGTCATTCCTGTTCGGTTGCTTGCTTTTCAGTTCTTTATTTCCCACTTTAATTTAATAGAAAGATTGTCTACTTCCTTTATATATATTTATATATGAGTATATATTCTCCGAGGTTTGACATATATTTACTTGAATGGTATGATTTGCTCGAGAATTCTGATATTCAAACTCGGCGCACCTTGGCACAAAGGAAAATGAAAGGGTCACATGGCGGTTTCTCTCGAATAAAATAGAAAGGAGGGAGGAGAGTAAAAAAGAATATATGAATATTTGCAATATCGTTAAAAGTTGGAAACTATTTTTTTTGGCTTAATCGTTTACATAAAGGTTGTATTTAGGTTGTATAAACTTTTTTTTCATTTTTCTTCACAAATAATATCATATCAAACCTGATGATCTATGATCAGGAATTTAGAAAGCTTTCTTCAAAGGAGAAATCAGCTTGTCACCCTTATAGAATGCAATAGTCTTTTGAGCTCTTTCAGCAACACCTTCTGGGGTGAAGCCGAAGAACTTGAAGACCTCTGGTGCCTTACCGGAGGCACCAAATCTGTCAATACCGAAGGATTGATGAGCGTACTTGCCCCAACACGTAGTAGCCAAGACTTCAACAGACATGATTGGAACATTGTCTGGCAAGACGGACAGCCTGTATTCTAGAGATTGCTTGTCAAAAGTGAAGAAATCAGGTAGAGAAACAACACGGGCCTTGATGTCCTTAGCGGCCAAACTCTTGGCAGCTTCGACACTTAAGGAAACCTCGGAACCAGTGGCAACCAAAACAATATCTGGGTTAGCAACATCCTGTAGTACGTAACCACCCTTGGCAGCCTTTTCAATGGAACTACCTTCCAGTTGTGGTAAGTTTTGTCTGGACAAGGCAATAATACTTGGGGTATGCTTTGATTCTAAGGAGTTTTTGTAGGCGGCGGAAACTTCGTTACCATCAGCTGGTCTCCAAACCTGAATGTTTGGTAGAGATCTGAAATGTGCCAAAGTTTCGATAGGTTGATGTGTTGGTCCATCTTCACCGACACCGATGGAATCATGTGTAGCAACCCAAATGACTGGGTGACCAGATAGAGCAGACAATCTTACGGCACCTGCGGCGTAAGAAACGAAGTTCAAGAAAGTACCACCGTATGGTTTGTAGTTGGCACCGAAGGCAGAGATACCGTTCATGATGGCACCCATAGCGTGTTCTCTGATACCATATCTGATGTATCTACCGGAGTAGTCACCTAGGCCAGAAGAAGGAGGTTGGAAATCTAGAGCTTCCTTCCATCTGGTCAAGTTGGAAGGTGTCAAATCGGCAGAACCACCAATCAATTCTGGCAATTGGTTGTAAACGTCTTCAAGAACAATTTCCGACAATTTTCTGGTGGCCACGGCAGAATCCTTGGTGGTGTAAGTTGGTAATTTGGATTCCCAGTTGGCTGGCAGTTGACCGCTCAATCTTCTGGCCAGTTCAGCGCCTAATTCTGGAAATTTCTTTTGGTATTCGCTGAATAGCTTGTTCCATTTGTTGTTGGCTTCTACACCTGGCTTTAGGATTGTCTTTTGGTAGTGGTCGTAAACTTCTTGGGGAACAACAAAGGACTTTTCTGGGTTGAAACCGAATTTGGTCTTCAGTTGTTTAACATCATCTGGCTGCAATGGCGAACCGTGGACGGAGTGGGAGCCTGCATGCAAGGAACCGTAACCGATGGTGGTGGTCATCTTGATCAAAGTTGGCTTGTCCTTGGATAGCTTAGCTTGAGCGATGGCCTTTGCAATACCAGCTAGATCTTCGTTACCGTTTTCCACGTATAAGACTTCCCAATCGTAGGCTTCGTATCTCTTGGCAACGTCTTCGTCAAAAGAGATGCTGGTAGCACCATCAATAGTGATCTTGTTGTCATCGTAAATGGCAATCAAGTTACCCAATTTCAAATGGCCGGCCAAGGAGGAAGCTTCTGAAGAGATACCTTCTTGTAAACAACCGTCACCTAAGAAGGCGTATGTGTAGTTGTCGGATAAGGTAAACTCTGGCTTGTTGTAAGTAGCAGCCAAATTAGCCTGGGCCATAGCCATACCAACAGCATTGGAAATACCTTGACCCAATGGGCCGGTGGTGACCTCGACTCCTGGCAACTCGAATTCAGGATGACCTGGAGTCCTGGAGCCCAGTTGTCTGAATTGTTTCAAGTCTTCAATGGACAAGTCGTAACCAGTCAAATGTAGCATGGAGTATAACAGTGCGACGGCATGACCGTTGGACAAGACAAATCTATCTCTGTTGATCCAGTCTGGGTTGGTTGGGTTCATGCGCATTTGACTCCACAAAACGTGGGCAGCTGGAGCCATACCCAATGGGGCACCTGGATGACCAGAATTGGCCTTGGAAACGGTGTCCACAGCTAAAATTCTTATGGTGGAGACGGCTAGCTTATCAATGTCAGTGAATTGAGTCATTCTGTCTGCTAGAGAGGTGTGTATGTAGAGTTGCGTGAGATGAGCTTCCTTTTCAGTCGTTCTTCAGCTTGATCTATAAACTGAAAATAAAACTCGAAAATGAAAGACAGAGATAGAAACAAAGAAAATTAATTAATCAAGAAGACACGACCGAGTATGTGCGTAAAAGATCAGGGGGGAGCATGTACGTAACCAAAAAGATTGGGAAAGAGTTTATATATGAATCATGCTTGCGATCGTACCTTCTTGGCTTTTCAAGAAAAATTTTCATTTCTCGAACTTCTCGAGAGATCGCGAGCGAAACAGCAAAGGCCGCCGGCTTTTCTTTTCTCGGGAAGAAAAATTGAAATAAGAAAACTGACGGCAGAAAACCGAAAAACAGATGGCTACCCGCGGCGGAGTTATAAAACAGGCGTTTTTAGGTCCGGTTCGGTATAGGGTAACTATCCGTACAAAATTATCACGAGATTTGTCAACCATGTTTAAACTGTAATAGAGCTTTTGGCGTTTTAGTTCCGCTAGTGCTTCCGGAAGGTTTCCCGGAGAAAACACACATGTGAGTGAAAATGGCTCAATACAGCTCGAACTGGCGCTGATCTTATCGCTTTTTAAGCACGTTGTACGTAATTATTCTCTTCGTCGTAGTTTCAAGAATATTTGCATCTCGGTTTGGAAATTATGGCGTTCGGACTTGTTATAGGCGAATTGAAGGTTGCGAAGATAGCTTCCGCACGCTGAAAAGCTGAATACGATGTATGTTGTAGTGCTTGCATGCTAGCGAAGGAAAAAAAAATACTCGTTGCGACGTACACAGACGAGTATTTAGACGTAGGGTATTTGAATATTGATATGACATATATGTGTATATACTTTTTTTTCCTTTCGGAATTCTAGAATTTCTTATGGGTAGTAGTCCGTGAATGGGCCTGTGTTTATCGTTCATCGTGTATTTCGAACTTGTCCTCAAACGGGCTCTCCGTGCGATCATCCTGAGTGCCCTCGCGAATTGACTCCGGGATCTCCAAATCCAATATGAAGCTTCCCTCATCATCATCATCGTCGTCGTTGTTTTCAGCATGTGAAAGCTGTTCTGCAACTTCGTCCGTTTCTGTCTGTTCTTCGATGTCATCCAGGTCTTGAATCTCTTTATCACTTTCTTCCTCTGCTATTTGGACTAGTTTAGGTTTAGCGCGGATAGCGGTTATGAGGTTATCGTCAGAGATGGTATGATGCATTCCTCTGTTGAGGCCCAAATTATGTTCATCGTCTTCTTCATCCAGACCGTCCAATATGGATGAGCCCAAAGTGATATGCGATCTGATGTCGCCAGCTGCATTTTGTCTTTTAGAACTCGAACGTAGCTTTGATTCCAAATTATCAGCAGTCAAACCACTTGTCACACCAGGAATGTAAGCGATAGGTAGGATATTAGAAGCCCTTGTGCGCGTGGTGGACGTGGAACTTCTGTTTCCTGGGATGTTGAGACTTGGAGGAACCAGTGGCGCACTGAACATGGTGTAGTTTTCGTCCTTTCTCATATCTGCGTCGTCTTCATCATTATTGTCTTCATCGTCCTCGTCCTCGTCCTCATAATACTCCTCATTGTTCCCATAGTTTTGCGACGCCTCTTCTAGTTTCAAAGCTTTATTTCTTTGCCTTTTAGGCTTCCAGTATTTTTTGTTGATAAAATACAACGCTATTAAGACAATTAGCATTACACCGCCCACAACACCGATTGTAAATCCTACAATGCTTGCTGTTCTCTCACCGGAACCATCGTGTGAACTGGAAGAACTAGAACTGGCGGAAGCACTAGACAGACTGCTCAATTGGGAGTCGGACTGTTTAGCACAATACTTGGATGGACAACTGTCGCACGTTAATGAAGTCATAACACAGTACTCTCCTGATGCGCAAACAGGACATGACACAACCGAATCGCAAATCACACATCCGTCACTACCTCTAGCTGCAGAAGTGGAAGCAGTGGCTGTGCTCGATAAGGTTGTGCTTGTGGTGACTTTGGAGGAGGTTGTCATTTTTTGTGATTCTTATGAACAGACCTAAGCAACTTGATGAATGGACTATTCCCCTGTCTTCGATAAAGACTTATTAGAACAATAGCCATTAAAAAATTGTCATTTGATTTAAATTCACCACATTGATAATGGCGTATATTATTTTCTCTGTTCTGAGGGTAACGCGTCGTGAACCAAGAATTTAACGCGTTTCAATTTCAAGAATGCAATGTGATGTGCAGAAAATACACAATAATTGTTTATATTTGGCATAATTCGAATTTTTACTTATATCACGCACTTAATTGCTTCTTTATTAACTGTATATTATATATATCATACTTGTACCGGAGTTTGGGCCTCTGCTCCAGACATAGAACAGAATTTAGATTCCAGCTGCGTTCCCGTCCTCGGGTCGGATAATGATAAGGGGATGGCGACGGCCTCATGTTTGAGATTTGGGTCCTTCCTAGCGTCTTGATGTTTTGCGGTCCATTTTTTGAATCTTTCTTGCAAGAGATAAATTTCTCTCCCCAGATTGTCCTTAACTACATCCCACACACGTGGTACGTTTTCTTGATTTTTGTCACCAATGTTGGCGTTTCTATGGAAGATACGAAACACACCACTGTTGTTTTTCGAAGACACCTTTTCAGAACTCATCGTGTTGAAAGACGTTCTCACATTTCGATATTTCAACATGGTCTTTTTGTTTTCTTGCAGAGGGGGTTCGCTAATAATGCTTTCTGTTTCATTGCTAACCAACTCCTTGCTCGTGTGGTTCCCGAATGTGGGACTTAAGGACGGTTTGTTCGAGTCTGAAGCAGCATTAATTTGGTTGGCTTCGTCAATCTTGACACATGTGTCGTCGTTGTCAAAATCTTCCGGGGTTAATGGTGATATGATATTTAGTCCTTTCATAAAACCATCAGTCTCACTGGAATAAGGTGTGCTTCCTTCTTCCAGCAGTTGTCCATGCAGTTCAAGCTCGTTATAGTCATTCGTCACCCTGAGATCGCTGGTAGATCTAAGGGCTGATTTGCTCTTATTTTTCCTGAACCATTTATTTATTCTCTGCTTCCAGTCATGATCATAGCGGCCATGCAGCTGAGAAAGGCTCATCAGCTGAGCGTTTACACTGTCTTCGCTGTCTGAGGCATGCTTTTGGTTCTTAAATCTACTGGAATAGGATCTAAAGATACTATCGTTTTTAGCAACTTCTTCGATCACTTTTTCCAACCTGGCAATTTCTTGATCAGTCTTATTGTGAATATGGTCGACTTTGATACCCAGTTGGGCAGTCTCACTAATCAATCTTCGCAAATCTTCGCTTTTGTCCGAAGGTTTTGATACTTCCGCCTCCTCGTCAAATTGGAAGGTATTTTCATCATCAGATTTAAGTTCGGATGGGCTTAACGTTGTGGGTAAGATTCCAGAAACCGTCTGCATAATTGAAATTATTTTTGTGGTTATAATTTTTGTTTTTAGTTATATCTTTGTTAGCGACCTTTTTCTTATAAGGACAACCTTTTCTGTTCAGTTTAATTTTGTAGCACTTGTAAGTTGTATATGGAAGTATCTTCCGAAAATTGCTTGGATGGAATATTTATTTGTTGAAGACACTTTTTGTAGTATTATATTGTTTTTGTGACATCAAGAGACTAAAAAGCGCCAGCAGGAAAAGAAAAGAAACTAAAGAAAAGAGGAAAAACAGAAAAACAGGCTAAAAGTAAGGACGAGGGGACAATTCAATTACCTTTCAAGCTACCAAATTCCTCTGCCTATTATCCGCGCCAGCATGCATTACTGTCACCTTGAGACTGCATTCTGCCGTGTTTTCCGTTTTGGGTGCGCTCACAGGAGAAATCCGAAGCGAAAAGGGTTCAAAAGGAAAAAATGCCAAGTATCTCTATATCAACATAGACAGCGCAAAGGTACCGCCATTTCTACTTAGCAAGCTGATTCGTAATAAGTGGCTTGTGGAAAATTTTACATACCATACTAAGTAGGCTTCTGCTCCGAGTAAAGCAATGTTGAAGCGATCCTCTTTGATATATTTATCGTGCGTCTTAATCTTTGCTGTACCGATTCTTTTACACATATACAACGTCCCTGGACTTCCAAGCAAGGTTAATGGACATAAAACGCTTCGAAACCTAAAAAGAGCGTTAGCAAGTCCCAATAAATCCAACGACGGGAACAATGAGGAGCTGTTTTGTGCGGTAACCAATCCAGTCACTGGATCATACATCGATCTATCACAACTATCATCTACTCCGAATAAGCTGAGGGAGGGCCAAAAGCAAAATTCCGGAAAAAGCAAGCACGAGTCTTCCAAGACGAAGTGGTCAGTCAGAGGATGGGGCTACGATACTAATTTCACACTAGGTATCTGCTCCAGCCCCGTAGGCGAAGCCGAATCCCAACTGCTATCTAATGTGACGGGTGCGTTCTACGTGGACCATCTCAGTGAGAACAGCCTGGTGTCAATCGGTGACTTCAGTACGCAACCCATGCTAGTGGGTGGTCCCACTGCCAAGAAGCTAACCCTGAAATATGAAAATGGCTCGATATGCCCGAATGGTAAAGACAAAAAGGCGACCTTGTTAAACTTCGTCTGCGATAAAGAGATCCAGTCCAAGGCACAGATATCGTACATCGGCAACTTACACGATTGCTCGTACTTTTTCGAAGTCCGCAGCATTTATGCCTGCCCCACCTCCAGCAAAAAGACCGAGGTCAGCGTTTTGGGTATTTTCATCGGCATCTTCGTCATCTTCTTCTTGGTTGAGTTTGCAGGTAGAAGATGGATCTACGCTAAATTGAATAAACACCTGAAAAACAGTGCCCAGTTGAATGACGTATCGCCCTCTTTAAATGAGCAACCACACTGGGACCTCATAGAAGACGGGTCACGTTGGAGTAGGTTCTTTAACAGGGTAGTCAAGACGACAAGAAGATTCACTAAATCTTTAATGAGGTCCCTGATCAGGGACAGAAACAAGGGCCAAGGCGGTATAAGATTAAGAACGTCTCCCTCTGCCTCTTCTTCCAGTCTCGTCAACAGAGAGTTCTTCAGAGACATGGAGGCACAGAACGAAATAATAGATAGTCTAGAAATCAACAGCCACACTACAGAAAGTGATCACCCGACCTTAGCAGACCATAGCATATGAACAATGCATGATAATCGGTCCACAATGCAATACGATTGAAATACTATACATAATACATACTTTGTAACGGCTCTTTGGACTTTTTAATTTTCGAGGACCGCGAATCCTTACATCACACCCAGAACCCCAGATCTTTCCCCCACACACCATACCTTCTCAAGAGGGATTCTTCTCCGGCTTTTTCTCGGACTCCAGACATCGCCGCACACCAGGAAAACCACCCAATCACCGCATGTTAGATTTCCCCTCTCCGCCCACTGAGGGCCGCCTTCTTACCCGCATGGTCACGCTGGAAAAGAAATAAGAGACAGTCTCGTTTCTTTTTCGGCGTCAAAAAAGGCAAAAAAAAATTTTCTATCACATTTCTTTTTATTGAAAATTTTTTTTTTCTTCGATGACCTCCCATTGATATTTAAATTAATAAATGATCTTTAGTTTTCCAAGTTTCAGTCTCGTTTTTTCTTGCTCTATTATAAAGTTTAGCTCTAGTTCAATTACAAAGATAGTATAGCAATCTAATCTAAGTTTCAAGTAAAAATGGGTAAAGAGAAGTCTCATATTAACGTCGTCGTTATCGGTCATGTCGATTCTGGTAAGTCTACTACTACCGGTCATTTGATTTACAAGTGTGGTGGTATTGACAAGAGAACCATTGAAAAGTTCGAAAAGGAAGCCGCTGAATTAGGTAAGGGTTCTTTCAAGTACGCTTGGGTTTTGGACAAGTTAAAGGCTGAAAGAGAAAGAGGTATCACTATCGATATCGCTTTGTGGAAGTTCGAAACTCCAAAGTACCAAGTTACCGTTATTGATGCTCCAGGTCACAGAGATTTCATCAAGAACATGATTACTGGTACTTCTCAAGCTGATTGTGCTATCTTGATTATTGCTGGTGGTGTCGGTGAATTCGAAGCCGGTATCTCCAAGGATGGTCAAACCAGAGAGCACGCTTTGTTGGCTTTCACCTTGGGTGTTAGACAATTGATTGTTGCTGTCAACAAGATGGACTCCGTCAACTGGGACGAATCCAGATTCCAAGAAATTATCAAGGAAACCGCCAACTTTATCAAGAAGGTTGGTTACAACCCAAAGACTGTTCCATTCGTCCCAATCTCTGGTTGGAACGGTGACAACATGATTGAACCAACCACTAACGCCTCATGGTACAAGGGTTGGGAAAAGGAAACCAAGGCCGGTGTCGTCAAGGGTAAGACTTTGTTGGAAGCCATTGACGCCATTGAACAACCATCCAGACCAACTGACAAGCCATTGAGATTGCCATTGCAAGATGTTTACAAGATTGGTGGTATTGGTACTGTGCCAGTCGGTAGAGTCGAAACCGGTGTCATCAAGCCAGGTATGGTCGTCACTTTCGCCCCAGCTGGTGTTACCACTGAAGTCAAGTCCGTTGAAATGCATCACGAACAATTGGAACAAGGTGTTCCAGGTGACAACGTTGGTTTCAACGTCAAGAATGTTTCCGTCAAGGAAATCAGAAGAGGTAACGTCTGTGGTGACTCTAAGAACGATCCACCAAAGGCTGCTTCTTCTTTCAACGCTACCGTCATTGTTTTAAACCATCCAGGTCAAATCTCTGTTGGTTACTCTCCAGTTTTGGATTGTCACACTGCTCACATCGCTTGTAGATTCGACGAATTGTTGGAAAAGAATGACAGAAGATCTGGTAAGAAGTTGGAAGACCATCCAAAATTCTTGAAGTCCGGTGACGCTGCTTTGGTTAAATTCATTCCATCCAAGCCAATGTGTGTTGAAGCTTTCAGTGAGTACCCACCATTAGGTAGATTCGCTGTCAGAGACATGAGACAAACTGTCGCTGTCGGTGTTATCAAGTCTGTTGACAAGACTGAAAAGGCCGCTAAGGTTACCAAGGCTGCTCAAAAGGCTGCTAAGAAATAAGGAGATTGATAAGACTTTTCTAGTTGCATATCTTTTATATTTAAATCTTATCTATTAGTTAATTTTTTGTAATTTATCCTTATATATATAGTTTGGTTATTCTAAAATATCATTTCAGTATCTAAAATCGCCTTCCCCCACTTATTTTCGGTCATAGCCTTAGACACATCCAACTGTTGAATTATCCCATGTTGATTCTGTGGGATTACGAATCATTTTGTCAATTACTGAAATCACATCGTCAACCGAACCTCTTACCTGCTTCGTTGAATCCCTTTCTCTTAATGTCACAGTTTTGTCATTTAAAGTTTCGAAATCTATGGTGATACCAAAGGGAATGCCCAATTCATCGTTACGTGCATATTTTTTACCAATCGACGTATTAGAATCGTCAACTTTGAAGTATATCTCTCTCTTACGCAAAATTTGCGAGATTTCCTTAACTATGCTGGGGAAGTTCTCATTATTTGATATTGTTGTAATGAGAACCTTGATTGGTGCAACCTGTAACGGAAATGAAAAAAAGGCCCTTGCATTATTATCTGCTCGCAGCCGGAAACAATGATCAAATATGCAGTATATAATTCGGCCTAAACCAAACGAGGGCTCAATGACGTTAGGGATGTATTCTCTTGTGTGCTGCAGAGTCGTTCTCATTTCAATAGAGACTAGACCGTCATCAAGTTCCACGATATCACCGTCAATTTGACAGGTAAATTTGCCGCCCTCCTTCAGTTCCTTGTGCCTACTTCGCAATTCTTCTTGTGAGAATCTCAACAAAACAGATTCAATTTTTTTTGCTCTATATTTGAACTGAGGCCCAAAAAGTTTCTTATTTACATCTAAGACCCACTCGATTTTCTCCTTTGGGGAATTTAATCTCTGTTTCACCATCAAACTTTTCCCAGTCTTCTTGGAATGCACTGTCAAGTCAAAGGCCGCTCTATCAGCGCAACCGATGCATTCAATCCAACCATATGACGTCAACAACTCGCCGTCCCAGCAATCGGTGGCATAATGCGCCATTTCATTCTTTAAATGCTGACGGAATCTAAATTTGTTATTGTCGATCCCAAGTTTCAACAAAAATTGATGAACTCTGGCCATAAAATATCCCAGTGTTTCGTTTTCTACCATTCCGGATTTTACTGCCTCCCCAATAGTCAACTTTACGGGGAGTTGAGGGTTACCACTTTCTTGCAATTGGCGTGATAGTAATGTTAACTCTTCAGCTGACACTTCATCGAATTTGGGATGTGACTTATCCAATGGGTCAACGAAATACTCAATTTCCGCCATTAAAAACTCTCTCACCCTTAACAGGCCACTCCTTGGGGAAATTTCATTTCTGAACGATTTCCCAATGGAGGCAGACGCAAATGGAATTTTACCTTGATTGATATCCAACAATTTGTTGAAATTGAGGAACTGTCCCTGCGCAGTCTCTGGCCTCAAAAATGCTTTCAACTGTCCTGACGCCCCAACCTTTGTTCGAAACATCAAGTTGAATGAAGTTAATGGGTCCAACACATCATTGGTGACTGGATCATTTATTTTATATTCTTGCATAATATGATTCAGGTCAGAACCCCTGAATCCATCGATCGTGTCCAATATTTTCTGCATTTTTTTAAAGTCTTTTGCACTGACATCCCTGTCCAGTAGCCTTTTCTTTAATGTTTGCTCGATCAAGTGGTCTGCCCTATAATATTCGCCAGTCTTGGGATTTTGGCACATCCAGTCTGTAAATTTGTCAACATGACCAGAAGTCTTTAAAACATCATAAGGAGTTAGCATTGGCCCATCGATTTCAAGCATGTCTTCCTCCATGACAAAATGTTCTCTCCACAATTGGATTAAGTTATTCTGCAACTGGCAACCGGGAGGGCCCAAATCAAATAAACCTGACACACCACCATATATCTCAAAAGAAGGTGTGTAGAAAAACCTTCTCCTCAAAGTACTTTCCAATGTATCTCTGATTGAGGTGGACATGGACATTTAACACTATGCTGATGCGATTTGCCTTCCAGGAGACTCTCACAACAACTCTTCGATATGACACATTTCATAGTTTTTTCAATTCCATTGTTGAAGGAAAAAAAAGGGTTGCAACTAATAATGTCGTTCATCTGTAAGTCTGTTATCATATATAGGGCTCACTCAATGGTGGTCAATACGTCTCAGTATCATCTGAGTTCTTCATAAATTTAAGCATTGTTACTTAGTTTTAAATACATCCTACGGCTAGCTTACATAGTTACAGCGAGTTATGAAACACGCTTATGGTTGTAATCATAAGGAGAGATCACTAGCCCTTTGTTCTTCCTGGCCCCTCTGAATATAGTTTCCAAAATGTCAATCATTTCTTGCTTATCGTCCACAATAAAATTTAACTTGTTGTTGTTCCCTGTACCAAAATCACACATCATATGCTTGTTTTGATAGAAAAACATCACAGTCATAGAATCTGTAAGCTCGTACATCTCATTGAAACCAGGAACTTCATCAATATCACATAAATAAATGGCGACAAAATTTCTCACTTTTTCAGCAATCGAAGATAACAGCTCGTCCATGATCATGCATTGTCTATCACCTTTGCGGCCGAAACGAATGACTACCAGACGTTCATTCTCGGTGACAATAGCCTGATCTACATGCCACCCCGTACGCAATTGAGGCAATAACACACTAGCCATCAAAACTAGACGTTATACTCTGGCCACTAATATGTTGTTTCCCCATGCGTGCTCATTCTATTCGATGATCCAATATAATGTATAAGTCCAATTTTTCCACTTTCCGAAGCGACCATTGGCCCAAAAGAAATACAACGAGCCATCTCCTCGCAGTAAACTGTCAAACAACTTAAACACACATAAAGGAATCCCAAAGAGGACATTCACTACTGTATTATGAATGAAAACTTCGCAGCGAAGCCTGAATATGGCTCGAAAAGTCTCAATTCGGGAAATTCGAGGTCGAAAATGGACAAGGATCCCATTATTAGCAAATTTCATAGAGCTGGTCTCAATGATCCCGCAGAGGAGGAAGATAATGGCATCAATGACAAGTGCAGTACTAGCTGGATCACTTCGATGATTAACGACGAAAAACGTAAGGTAGAAGGAAATGTGATATTGAATGATGGGGAAGATCTGCATTTATCCAAATCCACCCTGAATAAATGTGATGCTTTAGTGAAGATATTAGCGGATATAATCAAGCTGGAGTTTGTCATTCACCAATCATGGTACATTAGATCTCTTTACAAAAGTGTTTTAATTCAGTTTGAGGTGGAGACAGCCAAGGGCAATGGAGAAAGCGCTGGGAATAGCGATTGTGATAATGATAATAGCAGCGGCAACCAGGACGATGGATTTTATAAGGATTTGAGTCTCAAATGCATAAAAAAATGTGAAAAATCTTCTCTTGCGCTTGAGTCATTATCAAGAGACATTGACAAGATAAGAGATTTCATAATGTCTAGCACGGTAGAAGACAACAGAGTTGACAGGCTCTTGCAGAATTCGATGACTTTATTACTAGAGTGTTGGATCTACTCGATGAAGAGGCTGCGTCGACTAAGGATGAAGATTGCAGGTATCTTTGTTAGATCCAAACTTTTACTTATTGATCATGAACTAGTAACCATATGGCATTTTTTACAGGGGCAAAGTAGCGAACATGAAATGGCAAATAACGAAAACGAAGCTAAATTAAGAGGAACGATAAAATCGTACAGAGCGTTCATTAAGATATTCATACAACAACTGGAAGACTCCGAAGCGGGATCTCCATCCTCGTCATTATTCGAAGAATGTTTACACGTCTTTTTGGATGTCGAATCAATGTACAGCTCGTTAAACTTGAATTGGTTATTGAACGAGAACAAGGCATTACAGGAAATATTGCTGTCATCATCGCCGTCATCTGATAATGATCGTTCTAAGAGCCTCCCTGTCATTGACGAGACAAAGGAAATTGAAGAGATCAGCTCATTTGTCAATAGCATTGTCGATGCATCCATGCTAACGCATGACTTGACGCCAATCAATTCATCGGACAGTGAAGAATTGTCTAATGGAGGCCTCGATCGTCTGAATGAAAGAAGATTATCTTCATCTACCTCCGATATGTCACTGATGATGCAAAGAACATCCTTACAGAAACAACTTCCCACCCTGCTGACTGCTTTTAATAATGCTAGAAGATTAGAGCAAGAGTTACAGAATGCATGCAAGGTGGATGATAATAAACATAATATTAAGGGCATTGATTCAAATGTACGACAGAACGATCATTATATGTCTTCAAGTGTATCCTCTTTAATTTCTCAAAGCTCAACGTCAGCATCCCCATCTCCTCCATTGTCGTCGTCCTTCGTGTCTGCGGCAACTTCACAATCAAATATCCGCACGGCCACACTGCCACTTTCTTCTTCGTCTTCATTATTGGAAACGCAATCACAAACACTGAAAAACAACATGTCTCAATGGCTAAACCAGCCGCGGTCTGGTCTCAGTGGTTCAAAACTCATCCCGACAAACCATGTTGGATTCCACAGTAACGTTCTCAATACTCTCTACGGTATCGGTGGCGGCCCTACACCAAGGGCGTATAAACCCAACCAACCCTCTTCTTTAAATACATAAGCTATATGCTGGAAACGGATAAAGCAAACAGGCACTAAATACCGCAAAAGAATAACGACATCATTACTACTCAAGAAAATCAAAACGAAAATGAACCACACAGACATAAAACAAGAAGTATGCCATACATATCATCTTTACACATATAACTACTATTGCATGCATGCTCTTGACGATCATTTTGCTTATGTGTCATCGCAGGAGATTTGAATCACTTTTTACTTATATTCCTTTTTTTTTCTTCTAGGCATCGCAGCGAGTTTAAACTTGAAAAATTACTATCTATATAAGAAAACGATGAGATAGATGTCAAATATATCATCTACGTAAACCCTATTTTTTCAAGAAGCAGTATCTTGTTTCTTATCGTCGAGGTTTGCCGAAATTAATCCAAACCCTATCTCTCTGACTTCGCTGTTCCTTTTATGCACATGTCAGAGAAGGCATCTGAAGAAAGACCTATACGGCTGGCCGTTCTGGGGGGTTCATCTACTGGAAAGACATCCCTGGTATCTAGGCTTACTGTTAATATTGTCCACGAGGTTCACTATCCGACAAGAAACCAAACCAACTGGCTTTTTGATTTTGTTCCCAAATCGATCTTGGCCAGGGCCATACTGGATGAACAAGCTCATGAAAGACTTTGCCTTCGCTCCCCGAGCAGTCAAACATTAGAGCCCATTTTTCCATCCCCAGAAATATCTAAGAATGTATTACTGTCGCCGTTGGTGTTTCAGGCGTCCACCGATGATTTCCAAACGGTGAGATTACAGAATAAGAGCCATTCCAAGAGATCGCTATCCTTGGAGAAATCTGATTCTTCATCGTACCAAACTATTTATAATGAAGCTTACTTTAAAGGTGTTTCCAATGATAAGAGAGACCAGTTTAATGTTATTGACAACTTTAGGTTGCCCCTAAATTATATCCCCCCCACATATGTACCCATTCAAATTGATATTATTGACACACCTGGCTTTAGTCCTGACAACGTGGTGCCGTTTTTAGAAGTCTCTCTGTTCCGGAATTTAGGAAAATCCATTTTACATGGGTTAGCAGATGAGCCAAGACAGCCCGTATCCACAACTTCATTATTGGTTGCCTCTGGTGCTTCTGAGTTAAACGGTAAAATTGACGGCTACGTTTTAGTTTACAGCGCCGTCCCTGAATTAAACCATATTGGAGGCCCTCCGGAATATGGATATGATGTATCAAAAACGAATGCAGAGGAAGTTAACGATGGAGGATTTGAGTTACTAAAAGTAATCAGGAACTGCATTTTAGATGCTTGGACTGAGTTTCGAAATTATGAAAAAAGATGGGAAGAAGGTAAAGAAGACGATATATATTCATTGGTCTACAGTTTGAAACATCTTTGGGGCAAAAATAGTAAAGAAAAAAACGCCAGGATTGAGCAATTAAGATCATATAATACCAAACTAAAATCTATTGAATTAGACCCCTCATCTGTCGATTCACCACCACCATGCATAATCGTTTGTTCTCATATTAATCATGAACTAGCAAGTCCAATGCTAACTGAAATGGGAAGAAAGTTGGCAACAAAGTGGAAATATGGATTTGTTGGCATAGATAGCATGGATGATCGAAATGTTGATGTAGCCATTAGCTTATTAGTCAAGGAAATATCAGAAAAAATGAAGTTGTTAGTTCCAAATTCCAACGGAAATGGTAGTGGCAATTCATCTCCAGTTTATAACCCTCACTTGATGAATGATAAGAAGAAAGGCAACAACAACAGTTTAAACACCAGTGTGTTGAAAAAAATTATCAGATGACTGAAAGAGAGTATGATTAGCTTTTGACCATACTGCACTTATGATCATGATACATTGCACTTTCGCATACACAGAGGGATATATATGTGTATATACGTATGTATACGAACGTTCTTTTTCTATAGAATACTGCGATAAAAGAACAAAGGATGCTATACTTTATTAAGTTTTATGGTGCCATCATCATACCCAATAATACACCAATTGCTATCTGCCAGGCCTTTGAAACGTCTAAGTTCTCCTAACTTCAAACCACCTGATTGCAAATGAAATGATTTTAGGCCTGTCATCGCCCCCACTTTATAGTTATTCGATTTTAAACTGGATTCCGCATTTGAGTTGTTACCGTTTGTTAAATCTCCAATGGAACTATCGTTGACGATCAAATTGTTTTTTGTCTTCATAAAGGTTTGCACAACTTCCGAAGTATGCACATTCAAAACAATTGTCTTGCCTGACCAACTACTCACAAGCAAGGTGCTTTCTGTTACTTTATCGATATGGCTGATGTTCCTTAGAGGAAGATGGATTTTTAATGGTTCACTCACCGTCAACGTGTTGGAACACTTTATTGATAGTGTAGTACTTTTGATGTAGTTCGTAGCAACCCGTGGGTTCATCGAGAACTTGTGTTTGGTTATAAAATCGTCTGTGGAACAACTATAAAGTTCATTCCCGTTAACGCACATATTAAGTATTGGATTTGGATAATGATCATTGGAAACATGGACCAGTTCGACGACATGTTTTCGAAGATCCTCATCAAAAGTAGTTGTAAATCCAATTATGAATCCATTTTCAAATCCCAAAAATATGACATCATTCAACCTAGCAAATCTCATTATGATGCCAAATTTTGAGTCCTTGGGGAGCTTTGAAAAATTTAGCTCTTTTAAGAACTTAGGAAAATTAATGTCACTGAAAGGTCTTTGTAGTTTGAATGTTGAATCTTCTATTATCTGGTATATATCAATAGCTTCTGAATCACTAGTATGGCAACAAACAAGTCTATAAATTCCATCGCTCGTCTCTAATTCCATTGGGGCATCCATGATAAAGTTTGCAAAATTCAATGTATTTATTGGCATTTCATAGATTTGGATGCATTGCAAATTCTCCATCTTATTGGACTGATATTGTCTACTGACTAAGTCTGTGGATCGTGCGGCAGGTTTTTTTACCTTAAACATTCGTAGCATGGAATCTTTACAAAGAACGGAGAGTACAGAACTACTTTCCACCCATTGAAACGCTACAATGTGCGGATCGCCTTCCATCTGCATACTCGTAATGGGCCTTTTTGTCACCAAGTCCCACATGACTAGAAGACCCTGGCTATCACCAGATATCAGAACTGGCGCTTTTGAAGCCAATGGCATTTCAATAATCTGTAAAGCTGTGATGCCCTTTTTATGATTACGTAAGGTAAAATCGGATAAAGCTAGCGCTCTTGTTGCACTTCTCTCATTACTAAAGCATCCCATATCTGCAACCTATTATTGCCTTCAGTATCATCAGATTGTGCATGACACCTATTTATGCACACGTTTAAATGGATAGAATGTAGCTCAGTGGTCCTTTATTTTTGATTTCCTCATCTTCGTGTTATTTCAACTTTTGTCCAAGAGTTGAAAAATTTCATTACAAATTTACCCAAAAAGAGAAAGAAGAAAAGGATCATCATTTACCAGAGGCAAAGTCATAAAAACTAGTGTGGACGAGCTAGTGACAGAGAAGGGGAGCAGCAGACACATAATGATGACTAGGGAGAGCATAGATAAAAGAGCAGGAAGAAGGGGTCCTAATCTGAATATTGTGCTAACGTGCCCGGAGTGTAAAGTCTATCCACCAAAGATCGTTGAGAGGTTTAGCGAAGGGGATGTCGTATGTGCTCTATGCGGTCTAGTGTTGTCTGATAAGCTAGTTGACACCAGATCTGAGTGGAGAACTTTTTCCAACGATGATCATAATGGTGATGACCCAAGTCGTGTTGGTGAAGCTTCAAATCCATTATTGGATGGGAATAATCTATCAACAAGGATCGGGAAGGGTGAAACTACAGATATGAGATTTACTAAGGAACTAAATAAAGCACAAGGGAAAAATGTCATGGATAAAAAGGATAACGAAGTACATGCCGCCTTTGCTAAGATCACTATGCTGTGTGATGCCGCAGAATTACCCAAGATTGTAAAAGATTGTGCCAAAGAAGCGTATAAACTTTGCCACGATGAAAAGGCGTTGAAGGGAAAATCTATGGAAAGTATAATGGCTGCTTCCATATTGATTGGCTGCAGACGTGCTGAAGTGGCGAGAACCTTCAAAGAAATTCAATCATTAATTCATGTCAAGACCAAAGAATTCGGGAAAACTTTGAACATAATGAAAAACATTCTGAGAGGCAAGAGTGAAGATGGTTTCCTGAAGATTGATACTGATAATATGAGTGGTGCGCAAAATCTTACTTACATCCCTAGATTCTGTTCTCATTTGGGTTTGCCGATGCAAGTCACCACCTCTGCTGAATACACTGCGAAGAAATGTAAAGAAATTAAAGAAATTGCAGGTAAATCTCCTATTACTATTGCTGTTGTCTCCATCTATCTAAATGTCCTTCTCTTTAAGATCCCCATCAGTGCAGCAAAAGTTGGTCAAACTCTGCAAGTTACCGAAGGTACCATTAAATCTGGTTATAAAATTCTATATGAGCACAGAGACAAGCTCGTAGACCCACAACTGATTGCTAACGGTGTAGTGTCCTTGGACAGCTTACCGGGAGTAGAAAAGAAATGATAAAACAGGAAAACAATAAATCATAAGAATAACAGCTATGAGTCGTGTCAGAGGATTGAAAGATTGCTCCATGACAGCAAACCATCTATTTATTCACTATTGTACTACGAAAAAAAATGAACACTATATAATCTAACTAAAAATTATTTTTATCTTTTGATAGTAGTTGAGAAAGCAAAAATTAAACAAATAGTTTGAAATATATGTATGTAGAGGCTAGAGTAGTAACGATTAACCCATACCGAATTGCTTTGCCATTTGTTGCATTTGTGGGTCTTGCATCATCTTCATCATTTCGTTCATATCGGGCATTCCACCGCCCATTCCACCTCCCATTCCACCTCCACCAAACATGCCCATCATATTTTGCATTAGGCCTGGGTTTTGTTTCAGCTTTTGTTGTGCCTGTTGCATCATCTGTGGCGTTACCTTTGGCATACCTGGCATATTGGGCATACCTGGCATACCTGGCATGTTTGGCATACCTGGCATCCTAGCATTGGCACCAGGAGCACCTGGTTGTTGTTGTGTTGCCGTTTGTGCCATTCTCGCCATCATCTGCTGTTGCATTAATATCATCTCCACTTCAAATACAGATGTACCTGAACCCTTGGCTACACGAACCATCCTGGTAGGCTGTTCGACAAACATCCTACCGTCAGATTCTAGTTCCTCTCTGGTCATGGAATCCAAGACGTAGACCATTTTCTTCATCTTTTGAGAAGTCTCTTCTTCTCCTACTTGATTCATCATATTACTCATACCCGGAATCATCTGTGCTATATTTGATAATGGACCCATTTTCATTATGGTTTGCATTTGCTTCTTGAAATCTAACAGGGTGAACTTACCCTTTTGGATGTTTTCCATTGTAGCCTTCGCATCTTCCTTGTTGGAAACCGTCTGTAGTTGCTCAAAGAGACTTTCAATATCGCCGATACCTAGTAGTTTGGATATAAACGATTTGGGTGAGAATTTTTCCAAATCGTGGATGTGTTCACCAGTACCAATGAAGATAATTGGGGTGTTAGTGGCCGCGACAGCTGAAATTGCACCACCACCTTTTGCATGGCCGTCCATCTTAGTTAATAGAATAGCACCAAAATCAGATGATTCTTTGAAGGCTTTTGATTGCTGCTCCGCAGCTTGACCGATGGAAGCATCCAAAACCATGATAGTTTGGTTAGGCCTGATGACGTTAGAAATTTCAACCATTTCTTGAAACAACTCCTCCTCTTGACGATGTCTACCAGAAGTATCGACAATGATGATATCGAACTTTTCTTTCTTGAATTTGTTGATACCTTCCTCGGCAACTTTAGCAGGGTCAGTTTCCGTATATGAACCATAAAAGGGAATTCTTGCCCTTATGGCATTTTGCTTCAACTGATCAAACGCACCGGCACGAAAGGTATCTGCACAGACTAAACCTACCTTGAAACCTCTCTTCGAGTAATAAACGGCTAGCTTGGTACACGAAGTGGTTTTACCTGAACCTTGCAGCCCGACAAACATGATAATATTTGTCTTTCTCTTCTTGGGCAGAAAGGCCTTCTCTTCATTACCTCCACACGTGACCAGCTTACATAGTTCATCAAACACCGTTTTTTGAATAAGCTTCTTGGTTTGCGCATTTGTCGTTGAATTCTCACTGCGGTTCTCACTCAGCAGTTGCGACCTTATATTATTTCGTAACTTTGAAACCAGAGCAATATTAACATCAGATTCCAACAACGCCGTCACAATGCCCTTTAACATAACATCTACAGATGTGGCAAAATCATCCTGCGTATTGGAAATTGCACTGTTCACAGCAGAGTTGATCCGCTTTCCCAAATCAGCCAAAACCATTCTTCCTTGGACTTGTTAACGTGCAGATTTTTCTTTTCTTCGCGGATCCTGTCTGTTCAACTACTTTTCACTATCTTGTTTTACCAATATTTTTTCAATTTGTTGGCGCCTTTGTCGTTAGCGGTGATTTTTCGGTACTGTTGTGAAGGAAGAGGCCATTATTATAAAACGATAAAGGTAGTAACAATATTATTGACGAACTCACAATTGCCAATGGGTAGAACCAGCAAGTGCACTCGTGAACAATGGACAGTGTGTGGGATGATACTAGAATAGAAGACAGCGCGGTGGACGAGACGGTGGGCTCGTCTCACGCTCAGGAGAAAATCGCGCTAATAAAATCAACATTATTCAAACTGGATCAGGACGATAATCTGGAAGGCGATCCTTGGGTGCAGCTAGTCAAGTTGATCAGTGACGAAGACCGTGAAGAGGAGTTTACCACGTTCAAGGAGTGGCTGAAGGAGGTTAAGAACGTCAATGACAAATCCGTTACAGGCGTAGCGTTAATTCATTATATCATTGTGTTTGATCGTGCAGACTACATTGAGTTACTGCATGATAGTCCTCCCGGTGAAAAACTAGATCTGAATCTTTTCGATGACGTCGTAGGCTACACCCCGTTGATGTGGAGTTTCAGTTTACAGAGAAGGGACTGTTGCTTAGAACTGTTCAATTCATTTGACGAGATAAACTTCAACATGACCAATAAAGCCGGACTGTCTGCTTGGGATATGGTTCCTCCTTATTCACCACTTTCCGAGTTTTTGGAACATAATAATATGTTTCGATATCGTACTGAAAAACACGAAGCGCCGCAAACCTCTCATCAGAAGGGCCCTTCTTTCCTAACGAATAATGAAGACTCTGCCACTAAGGAAACTTTTGACAATATCGACTTGCAAGTGGCAGGTTTAACTTTAGCCTCTGCGGCGGACGACAACCTTTTCCTGGATTCAAGCGATAAGAACATGAACTCTTCACAAGGACGGACAGCCTTCATTGATCCAACGTATACAGAAGATTATCATGGTACTTTCGACTTTGATAAACTATCCCCAGACCAATACTTGGAGTTTTCAGATTTTGATATACCGCAAATCTTAAACCTCCTGGTATCCTTACCACAAAAGGAACCCCACATGACCACTTATCCAGCTGGTTTAATATACCAATGTATCAGGTACGCTGATCATAAGATTAAGTCCAAACCGCTGGTAGAATCCTTGATAAATCTATCTTTAACAAAAATCTTGACCAGTGTTTCATCTAATGGCGCTGCAGGATTAGTCTCTACAGAAGCTTCTTTACAGGCTGGTGACATTGTATTACAATCGTATTGGCTAAGTTGCCTATCGTTTCTCTATTATTACCTTTGTAGAGATGAATCGTTTTTTAAGAGGCACCCAAGTGTGCTACAAGAGTTGATTAGCACCATACATTCTATCATTATTGAATTGACATCATCCATCCATTGCCGGCTGATTTCTTTGATAGATTCGACACTACTGGCATACACAACCATTCAAGATGTTAAGCAGACCTTATACAAAAGAGACTGGAACTTTTTCAAAAAGAGAAAGCAGGCCAAGCTGTTATTAAAGGAAATAAACAGAAAGCAGTCTAAGGAAAAACAAAAAAAGGAATTTTATCGACAAGACCAGAATCAAGAAAATCAAAACGATCAAGAAGAACGAAGCGGAGATGATTCGGATGACAGAGTCTCGACTAATGATGATAACAGATCCAATGCTTCCCAATTTTATGATAAAGAAATTTTAAGACATCTATATCCCCCCTCATTTGAAGAACAAATGAAGCCTTCTCCCTTAAAGATTATTCAAATATTTGGTGCATTATCTTACGTCCTCAATTTACATCAGACCCATCCGATTTTTCAGCAGCAGTGTCTCTCTATATCAGTTAATTGGTTTTCCACAACTCTATTCAATAAAATCTTAAAGGACAAAAAGAAGAGGTCGTTATCAAGGGCTCACGCCATCCAAATTAGATTAAATCTCTCGACTCTAGAATCATGGATACAGAATAATGACTTCTGTGTTCCTAAACCAATGCTTATCGATGATTTTATGTGGCAGCGCTTCCCCATGACTTTAATTCGCGATGTTGGTGAAATAGACTTGTCGGATCCCATACTGAGAAATGTCGCCACGTATAAACCGGTGGACGAAAATGATAAAGACTGGATATATGATACAACAAATTCATTGTTTTACTACCAGCCATTTCACAAAATCGCACAGATTCACCTTGAACCAGTCTTCCAATTACTACAGTGGTTGCAAGTAGCCACGACACTCGACAGTGAAGAATCGCTAGTATCAACGATGAATTTATTACCAAGAATAACGGCGGTACAACTATTGAAGTCTATGGAAAAGTACAGTTACGAATTAAATGAAAACAAGTTCAATTCTAAATTGAAGAAATTCTTAAGCAACAAAGTTAAAGATGATAAAATGAGCAAGGCTAACCCATATTTGCAAGAGCATGAAATTCCATATTTGGTGTTACCAACAATTCCTGAAATGACAGACCTGTATTCAAAAGGTCCAGATTCGCATTCTTTCCAGCCATTTCTACCTGGCAGTATTCAAGACGAGGTTTATGAACTTCACGATACAAACTTTAATGAAAGACAAAATGAACCACAAATTTCTCGAGCCACCTCGAACACTTTGCGCTCTTCTAATGACGATGATGGGACAGAAAACGAAATCAAAGAAAACAGAGAGGACGTAAATGTCAACGAAGCAGCTTATACAACGCCTGAAGGCAATTTATTAAATGGAGGTAATGATGATTATTTTAAGAAATTAAATATTCCATCTTCCACCGCCCAACGTCCCGCTTGGTCGAATAGTGATGATATTGAGCAGAATCCGTGGTAATATGTAGGTAGAAGTATGAACTTTTGTATGAGGACTGCTTTTTTAATGACTCCCGACGTATTTAATTTATTCTTTTCTTTTCATTTAATGGAAAAATAGAAATGTAAATAATCAATCAAAAGGATAAGGATGCTTTTCTGAAGTTCTTTTTAGGTAACAACATCTTACATATAGCTTGAAATATTATTTACTTTTATGATTGAGATTTCACGTACTCACACTTTGGGTTCTCGTTGTTCTTCGAATTCCAAGTCTTGCTTGAAGAATCCATCGTTAAAACGATTTGAAGGAGTTTTCTTAACAAAAGCTTGGGAGCTTTCAAGTTTCTGGGTTTTCGTATGGGGGTCACTATTGAGTGAATTTTGAGAACCGTTTGAGGACACAGAAAATTTCCTGTTTTCTTTGTTTGCAAACATTTCTGAAGCATTTACTTTTGAAGATGCAGGCGGAACTGGAAAAGCTTCTGTATCCTTTTCCATCTTGCCCTCAAGTTTTGGAGATGCTGAATTTAACGCTTGTTGTGAGGGTCTCCTAGGAACAGGTCTTCTATTCGAAATCATTTTAGGGCTGCAAGTGAGTATAGGATTATCAGATTCTTTCTCTTCTGTTGAATCGTCGTTCTTTTTATCTTGCAGATCAGCATAATCCATGTCTTCAGTGTCACTTGAATTACCAACATTATCTTTGTACCATTTTCCGATTTTCTTGATTGAATTTTTGAAGTACTTCCTTGATTTGGTGGAATTTTCAGAACTGGAAACATCATCATTCGTGGCTGTAGTGACTGTTGCCTGGGTAGTGGTTTTTGTTGTTACCGCAGGTGCATCAACAACATCTTTTAAGTTTTCTTTCTTTCTCTCTGACCTCAGAACCTTTTTTATTCTACTTTGAGTCCTTGTTCGACCATCTTGAACAGCTGCCAAATGTTCCTTGGCACTGGTATTCGTACCTGGGACGGCAGCAGTTGCGTGAGCCTCAACTACTGCTTCAGGGTCCTGTTCCTCCCAGATACCACCCCTGTAAATTTCATTGGGTGTTGAGTAGAAGACGATGTCATCCATGAATGGCACGACTAGGGATTCCTTTATAGCTTCAGCAAACTTGCTTTTGATGGCATTGGTGACGACGTTGTATGATAATTTGCTTGAACTAACGATAGGTTCAATTTCAAAATCCATAATAGGCTCAGAACGGAAGGCATACCAAACCCTATTAGATGGTGGTGGTTTGATTAGAAATAAAAGTGGACCCGAAAGTTCTTTAATTTTTATGGATAATTGCAAAGAAACTTCTCTTTGTTTAAAGTGGGATCCTAGGTTAATGTTCGCCTTTGTCGCTATGATAATAGTTAGGTTTCCCCTATATTGAACATCGATGGCAAATTTGGTGGAGCCTTCAGGAGATAATTCTAATAGTTCGGGAGATGTGAATAATGGTGCGCTATCACCTACGTCGACTTTTTCAACCACCAAGTCATCCAAAAATCCTGGAGTTTTTATCTTATTCAATTTTTTGCAAATTTTCTCGTGAATAAATTCGTTCAACGTATCAGTTTGTTGCAACGAAAGAAATATTCTGCCAAAGAGAGCATTCAGCCACTTAGTAGTCAACTGATTTTCCGTGGAATTGATGTCTTGAATCAACTGTAGCATATCTTTAGTTTTCAAATGAGCAGCGTTCGCTGAAAGATTAGGGTTTAATAAATTAGCTGAGGAGATGTTGTTACTTTTCGAGGCATTGATCAACTGATAGTACCAGTCTTCCTTATCCATGTTATTGTCAAAGTACAAGAAGAACTGGTTCGAACTATGAAACTGTGATTGATACTCATGTGTAGTGTCATTGTTGGAGATGTCACCATTATTCGATTCTGCACTAGTAAGTGGGTCGAAATGTGGTAAGATGACGTTATGATTTTTAGAATCTATGGAAACGAGCTCATTTTTAAAAATGGCAATGCAAGTTCTCTTAGTGAAAAGCGAAGCATCGGACAGTTCTTCCTTGCCCATTTCATCGTAACGGGGCCAAATGGTGATGAATCTGTTTTGCAAAGATATGGCATGTACCAGATTTGCATTTTGGGAGCCATCTTTATATAAGAACAAATTACCGTGTCTTAGAACGGCAAAAAATCTTTGCTTTTTCTTCAAGTCTGTTCTTTGTAAGATCTGCTCCTGAAGTGCAGTATCGGAATCCTTGTTACTGGAATTTTTCAAAATCACAGCCACCTCTGAAGAATGGTAATAATACTGCTTAGTCACTGTGATCCAACCCTTGCTAGAAACATCAACGCCCAATTTTTCTTCTAGCCTGCCAGCCTTGAAATCTGGGTCGATATCGCGAGCTAAAAGTCTGCTTTTCTCATCAACTTGTTCTCCTTCGTCGTGATTTGCCTCCTTTTTCGATGCAGATTCAAGGTTACTGTACAATACATGTACCTCATAGAGGATGAAAAGGACGAAGGGCAAAAATGTGATACCGCCAAATAAGTAGACAGCCAAAAGCACCTTCAAGTTAGCCATTGTGGTCTTTTAATGCTGCTTCACTTTTGCTACTCGATTGGTTGCTGTGTTTACACCCCTTCTTCTCTTGAGCAGTTATTTAAGAAAGTGATCTACGGAGAAAACAAAGTGGGAAGTAGAAAAAAATGTGCCACTTTAATCAGATCCAGGTACTGCAGATTAAGATAAAGGAGGCTTATTTAGCGGGTTACAAACGAGGCAAGAAATGGATAGCATTACAAACTAGTTTCTCAGAGTCATTAAATCAGTTATTTTTTATGTTGTAGTCATCAATTGGTCCCTTCGTTAAAGAGACTAATCTAGTACAGTGTGAATATAAAAAAATCATCATAGTAAACTAGTTTTGGAACAGTTCCATTTTTAGTCGCTCTAATCCGCTGATAAAGAACGACGAAATAAGAAGTACGTTTCCACAAAAAATCAGATGTCTTGTGACCAATCATCAATTCTCCACTTTAGAACCATAATGCCATCAACACCGCTCCTTTAAAAATTTGTACACAAAAGAACGATGCGTAGTAGATGACGATTCCTCAACAGATACTAATATGTCCGCCCGGTCGACAACAAATCATCATATTAAATGGGAAAATATAAACGCATGCACGTGCTGCAGACACAAAAAAGATAATAATGAAGATAAAAGTGTTTTCTTTCTCTTCCTTTTCATGGCTCTCCTCATACAAGGCTGAAACTTAACGAAAAAGGGTTGTCGACATATAGTTAAATCACTATTCAGTCGGAACAATTGGTATATGATTAAAAAATTTTAATCATAGGAGAGCAAAACAGAAGAAAAACGCAAAAAACAGAATCTACATATTATCTTTTCCGGGAGACCTACTGGTCGCCCAACCTGCCCGTCCGTGGTGCATTGTCATTAAGCATGGTGCTGTGGTTACGCTTATTCAATGGTAACCTTATTAAAAATGAGTAGTAAGAAGGGAAGAAGAAAAATATTTTGGTGGAACTGTCTTGTCCTTTTATACGTGGTGAGGCAAAGTAGTCACCCGCCTTCCTGTCATTTTTTAGGGCTCGTACTAAAGTATTATACTATTATACCTGATGATGTTTAATGCTATATATCGCTACCAGTCTATTCAATGTGGTAGCAGAGTGAAAGCTCCGTGTGAACTCCAGAACGGGCCAACGAGTCGTAGTCGTATTGGTCGGGCATGTAGGTGTTGTCAGAAAGACGGTACAACTTGCGGGATACTTGCTTGTTTACGTGCTTGTATGTTTTCCTGAACAGCAGCAGTGGAAGCGGATACTGATCTAGTGCTCGTCGCACATGTGCCTGGATGCTGCGCTTAGCATTTCGTATTCTCTCATACATTTGCTGCGTTCTGACGCTGTGCTTGCTCCGTACTTTGCCTCCCAATATTATGCAGCTCCTGGAATCATACCTAGCGATTTGGCCCTCGTTGGAGCCCAAATGCAGCTCTAACAATTCACGCGATCGACAGTCGGCGCACTCGTGCCACGTAGTACGTTCACCCACCTCACAGGCTAGCCCACGTAGACATGTTTCATGGTATGTTAATTCGCAGTATTGACAATACAGGTTTAGGCGAGAGGCATCTGTGTCTCCGCATACACCGCACTGGATCACCTTGATAGTATCTATTGCAAGCCTGTCCTGGAATCTTTCGCTCAGGACGTCCACTTCCTGCTCTTCTTCCTCTTCTGCCTCCTCGTTTCCTGTGTCAATGGCCTCAACCCCTGCATAGTCGATAGTGTTCTTGATCATAAATCCCATCTTCAAATTTATAGAGACAGCATGTTGGCCTTCGCCAACCAGCAGGTGGCTGGATTCGATCCTGCAGATGGGACACTTCAAATCGATGCTGTATTTGTGCCATTCTCTTATACAGTTCAGGTGGAATTTATGCTTACAAATGTCGAGACATCCAAAGCGTTCATCGCCTTGGTCGTCCGCCAAACAAATCGGACACTCTTCCATGCTCTTATATAGCGCTTGTATATTAGGCTGGTGACCTGATCTGTCTCTTTTTTCTTTTTCTGCCTTTTTTTTCTATTGTTTCCTTTATATGCATCAATCGGTTTCCAAATTCCTGACTTAATGAGCTACAAGGTAACCTGCTAAGTACAGAAAAATCGGCATACAAGAATAAGCTTAGACGAACAGCGCCCTCAGCACAATATGTCCCGCCACCAGTTTGATCTGATAATGTGTTTGAAACAGCCTGGCACACAGACAGGCCTTCTCTGTGAAAAATGTGATGGGAAATGCCCTATCTGCGACTCTTACGTAAGGCCCAAAAGGAAAGTTAGAGTATGCGAAAACTGTTCGTTCGGTAAACAAGCTAAGAACTGTATTATTTGCAACTTGAATGTCGGAGTCAATGAGGCATTCTATTGTTGGGAGTGCTGTCGCCTGGGTAAAGATAAAGATGGCTGTCCTAAAATCTTGAATATTGGTAGCAACAAATTAGATAGACATTTCGAGAAAAAGAAGAAAGTATAATGCATACATATAGAATATGTAATAATATATAAATAAATAATATGCATATAAAACCTAATAGTATTCTTTCTTTCTTGTTATTGATCACTGCATTCACTGCATTCACTGCATTCACTGCAACTACTGTCGTTCACACACTCTTGCAAACTATCTTGATTGAATAAAAAGCTTTCCTCAATATCATCAATGACATCACTATCGGCATCTTTGATAAGACCCTCCTCTTCCCCTTTATCATCTTCTATAACACTTTTTCCAACCTGCCGTTTATGTGTCACTTCCTCTATGATGCTTAGAAACAACTCATTTCTTTTGATTTCGTAGATCAACCAATCCATCCTGACAGCCAGCTGCCTTATGCGGTTTATCATATCCGTCTTGGTTTTGGTGCTGATAGGCACACATTTCCCTAGTAATGTTAGAGTGCTTTCACATTTTCTCATTTTCTCCCATTTTGCCGATTTGATAGACTTTAGTCTTTCCATCCTTTGCGAAACGGTGAGCTTTCTCTTATTACAAATTGTGTTTGCTATACTACCGATTTCCACATAGCATCCATCGTATGCCGAAAATAAGTTAATCGCATCAATCCAGTTGTCCCTCTCATACTTGTTAGCACATTTCCAGATGAAATTTCGGTGGCATGTATGTAAGTATAATGAACAATCGGCATTTTCATTTCGAAGGGTTGAAAGCACATCCTTCTCAGGATTGTTCACTTTATTATCATCAGCGTTCACAATGTGTTGATCTTCTGCACTCGAAACACTATCTGTGCCACTGTCACTGTCACTCTTACTGCCGGCGCTAACGGTAGAACTGGTACTATCTTCTCTTTCATCCGAAGATGTGTCGAAAACCCCTTCACTATTTCTGTGAATACCACTTGATGCCGTCGCGTTGTTCGTATGGCTCGCCGCAGGATGTTGGTGCGAATATGGAAGCACTAAACTTGCAAAATGCGACTTCCCCAATGAATCTTGTTCATAATCAGCGAACAACCCGTTATAAACATCAATCATATTTCCTGGGACGAAGGAAAAGCCAGATTTGAAATCAATTATATAGTTCGAAGTTCCCGATTTTGGATCCTTCATCATCTGGGGATTTATCCAATCCATTTTGTCACAGAGTAAAAGCCCGAACGACGTCAATATCGCAAATTCCTTTTTCCAATGGATCCTACCAGAATTGACAATAGAAAACTTTCTGCCGGGCATACCCAAGTTCATTATTCCTCCCATTTGAAGAATTTTACAATACTTATAATCTGAATTCTTATAACCGGGTCGATTATTATCATTCAGTATTTCAAAATTAGCTAAATTCAGTTTATTCAATTGACTTTTATGGAAACGCAAATATCCACCTTTGGTATCATTCAATATGCTATAGTACTTCTCGTATCTGTGTTCCTCCTTCCTCAGCAAATTCGTTTTCATGATATTCTTATTCCAATACTTTGAGACCTCCGAAAATAAGTTCGCTGCATTTAGCGAATCATTTGCAATGTGTGCATAGATGTTAATGTCATCTTGAACCAACGTGGCATTTCCGCTGGAACTAGAGCTTGGATTATATGAAAAGTAAGACGATATCGAGTTAGACGCCGGTCTATTACTATTATTGTTGGCAGCTGCAAAGTTCGTCCCGTTGTTCGGCGTGTTAGGTGGGCCTGATGAACCTGTTGTCGATGGAACGATGCCGGATCCACTAGTTGTATTTGTTAGTGGATAGAAGTTTGGTGAAAGAGAAGACTCTTTAGATTGTATGCTACCATTTCTTATCATATCTATTGGAGAATACATGGAGTTGGATGATAACGTGATAGCAAAATTTGTATCAAATGTGTCTTTATCAAAGATGCTATTGTCCAAAGCCATCGGCGACATTACAAAATAATTGAATTTGGGTGACTCTTTGGCAGTGACATTCTCATAGAAATACGTCAGCACATCTATAGGAATTTCGTTACCGTTTGAGTATTTGTCGTTATGAACTAAGTCCACGAAATCATGCTTTGTCATTTTACATTTGTTGTTAGGGTTGAAATAATCTGTATGCAGCATCAACAAGGAAAATGTTATGAAGTAAACTTGATTAGCATTATGCCAAGGACACTCCACTGCCTTCTTTTTTGAAAAGCTTTTTTGGGCCTTATAATATGAAACGCTGAATGCCATTATCAACCTATCAATTTGTTGAGATTCCTTTGGTAGCTCCAAAAACATCAAGAGTTTCCTCAAGGCAATGTCTAGGGGATCGGTTTTGAATTCGAAACAGTTTGCTAGCAAATAGCTCAGACAATTTTTTTTGAATTCGTCCTCCTTCTCGGTTAAAATGACACCAATGAACTTTCCATATGGTGCTAATTTGACCAAAAAATCTTTACATGAATCACTAAATTCGGGAGCAGGGATCGGTGGCAGATCATCTAGCGATACGTCTAGTTTTTGCTGTAGCTGGTGTTGCTGCTGAAGGTGCTGCTGTTTGGAAGATGATAAACTGGAAGAACGAAGGTTAACGAAACTGCTTAAAGCATTCACAATCGAACTGCTTCTTCTTGACATGCCTGTGACAGTGGAATTTGCGTTGCTTTTATTGTCATAGACTGAAGTAGGACCTGACCCATGAGGTAAGCTTAATTTGCCGGTATAATTTTCATCTTCAACGGATTTCCTCTTACTACCCTTATTTTGAACAAAAGATGTACTTTGCGATCTAGATCTTGATAACCTCTGATAGTCTGAATAACTTGTATCCAACTGATTTGTAGCGCTACTTGAAATATTATTTTCATCGCATAAAAGGGGTCCGTGTGACCTCATGGTGACTGACGTGCGAGCATTTGTATTTTTCTCGTCAATGGTTCTAATGAATAAGGGTGGAGATAGTGGAGTCTTGTTTCTTGACGTGTTATTCTTGTTTATATAGTCAGATACGTCAACGGTCCTACTACGTCTTCTCCCAAATCTCTTTTTGGAAGCTTCATCTTGATGTTTTGTTAGTTCAATTTGAGGCGATGCATCAACGGGAATGGTGTGCAGTGGATTGAACTTCATTGATGATGACGATGATGATGATGATGCAGCAACTGCTCTTTTTGATGGGTTGAAATACCTTGAAGCCGTCGTAGACGAACCGACGGAAGAAGATGTGGATATTCTGCTCACTATAGGAAGCGTTGAGGCTAGTCTTTCGCCATTACATAGAGAGTACTCTTGCGATTTTCTGTAATTTCTTGAAAATCTATTGGAGCTGGGAAATTTTTCCATGGCTGGTTTCACAGGACTAAGTGAAAGAGAAGTATGTGTTGAATTCTTCTTATTGATCCCGGAATTAATAAGGGTGGTCTTCTCGAGATTGAGTTCAGATACTTTCTCCACTGAGTGTGCGTCATTTCCCGGTTTGGAATGCCTTTCATCGAAGTCTTGTCCATTACCAATCTGTTGAGAATCGGCGGTTTCGTCGTCTTCAGAGCCTTTTTCACTGCTTGATTTAAAATTCAAATCTAACCTACTCATCTTACGCCGTATTCTGCTTAATTTGCTATGTTTTTTTATAGGCTCAAATTCCTTGAGGTTTGGTTTATCGTCGTCATTATTGGTATGTTCTTGTATTTCTGCAAGTTGAATGAAGGGACTCCTATAACCTTCGTGTTCACTTATCCTGTCTGTATCTGTTGAAGCATTGGCACCACCTTTCTTGTTGCCACTTTTATCATTACTATGAAGGAACTTAAGCTTGATCAATGACGAGATAGACTGGTTCATTATTTGATAAGTACAAGGTTGAGGAATTTGTGCAGTAGGGTAGTTAGCAAAAAGAACTCGAAGGTAGATGTAGAGAAAGTAGGAAAATGATTGCAATAAAAACTACGACGCCAAACGGATCCGAGGTGCCGTATATGTCAACAGTATATTCTACCTTCTTTTCCAGTTGGTGCTTTAAATCCTGTATGTATAATGGGCTGGTGCTCTAAAAGAAGTGACTTCCAAGGCAAATTTATTAGTATGATGGAGCGGCTTAAATGTAAGACAAAGGGGCAATGAATTATGTGGATCGTTATTGAACTTAGCCACCATTTTCTTTTCATTCCCTTTGTATTACTTTTTTCGCAATATTCTCAACATCTCCTTTACGCCAAAACAAAAAAAAGGACGAGATGACCTTGAGCTGTCAAAGCCTGCACCTGATTCATTCCTCAAAAAAAAACAAAAGCATACATTAAATCTTACCGAAAACCCTTATAGGCAAGATCAAAGTACACCTTGAATTATCGTTCACATAATTGACTACTTTCCGGTCCGTCGTTCCATTCTCTAGAAGTTACATATCAGAGTAGGTTTGATTGAATAGCAGAAGATAAACGACCTTTACTTTGAGATTGAAATTGAGTATCGGAATTTGAATTAGATTCGAAGGCAAATAACATTGAACGTGGTAAAAACTGAAATGTTTGAAGAAATGGCTGTCCAAGATACGCCAGTTTTGAATCCAACCGAAGAGCATTACTTGAAAAGAGAATTGCTTCGATATCAACTGGATCATGAAATTGAAAAGCTAAATGACCGGTTTGCGTTGAGAAATTTTGGCTACCCATTTTCATCAAATGATCCAAAGGCTTCGGAGCCCATTTCTGATAATGATTTGTCGTCAATATCTGGTGGCAAAGGGCACTTTAGCGTAAATTATCCCATGTTGAGTTATGTTTTACAAGAATTTGTATCTACATTCCCTTTACTTTCAGCTAATTTATTGGTCGACGAGAAGTTTTGGCAGAATAAGGTTCAAGTGTTTTTTGAGCATTTTATGAGTCTTGGCTTTAGTGAAAGCTACGATAGGGAAGAAGCTTCGAAGAGGAAGAAAATTTCAAAAAAGTTATCAAAAGTTATTCTGTTGCTTTTTAATTCCGGTGTCGGGTCTTCCCAAGAGAAAGTGTACTATAATGAAGACAAATTTGTTTTACAATCGGGTCAAGCAAGGAAAAGATCCAACATCGAAAAATTTGCCATGCCAACCAGAGAAAATTTGGAAAATTTGTTGACTAACGAATCTGTTTTCATAAATGGTTGGGACATAAACATTATATCTGTGTTTAATAAAAATGCACGGAAATATACCGAAAAGGTGGACAATGGTAGAGCTATCAAAACTACACCAACCTCAAGCCCTAAAAATCATGGTATAAAGTCATTCGCATCTACTTCCAAATGGATGAAGAATGCATTCAACAGCACTATCAATAGTACCATAAATAGTATGCCTGAGTCCTCCGCATCTTTGTTTTCGAAGTTATCTCTTGGCGTACCTTCAGCCAAGAGCAATGGATCCAGAAGACATCACTATTTCTTGATCAAAGTTAAAAGGCAGGAAAATGACGATCACGATAAAGGAGTTAACAACGGAATTGATTGCCTCACTAAAGAGCTTTTTATATCAAGAACTTACAGGGATTTCAAAAACTTATCGCACGATTTGAAATCTGAATTTCCAGGGAAGAAATTCCCACGCTTACCTCATAGAAACAAAAAGGTCACATCCATGGTGACCAGGACTGAAGTTCTACGTAATGACAGATTAAAATCCACAACAAGGGAAAGAATTGTCAATACTTTTGATACTGATATGCAGTCAGCATCAGAGTCCGAAACTTCTTCATTTTTACAAACGACAAATGAATTATCTGTTACAGAAACGATCCTCACAGAAAAGGATACTGAAACTTTGAGAAAAAATATTCTGAATGAAATCAGAGAGGAAGAGAATGCTGATGATGAAGACGATGAAGGAGAAGAAAGTGATTTTGACGAATACAAAGATGCATCGGATTCAAAAGTTAATACTTTGGTGGGTGAAAAAATGAGAACTTCATTGAGACAATATTTAAGGAGTTTGTGTAAAGATATGGAGGTTTCTCAAAGTCTCTCTATCCATCGATTCTTTTTAAGTGGGCCCAATTTGGCTGTAAAGGATTTGAATTCGAGAATAGCGGAGGATATCAAAAACAGGGCGCTAATTGATGTGAGTAATTTGGAGAATCAGATACTCTTTCAACAGATGGCATTAGAAAAGTCTTTAAAACTGCAAGACTCAATGAAAAATTTCAAAACATCCTTATTAAAAGATGAAAAATACTTGATGAGCCTACTAGGCGAAATAAAGAAAAACACGAAGGTTGAGAATTTGTCACCACTTCTGCAAGACTTTGTTGAATGGTGCAAAATCTATATCTCCTCGATGATCTACCAGATGTTTTTGGGCAACGATAATAGTTATGAATTTTATACTCAAATCAGGCGATTGCATAAACTCATGCCGTACACAGTCATGGGACAGATTATGAAATTTACTAACCCAATTGCCGTTATGAGAGGGATGATTGAATTATTTATGGCTCAACCCTTTGGTGGTCACTCGCTTTTGCAAACAATGTTCTCAACAATATTAACAGATGATCTGAAGACGCAAAAATTAGTTATTAAGGAGTTAGAAAAAAAAATTGCTGAGATGGACCCAGGCGCACCAATTGTCATTAGGTGCCTGAAAGATTTTATCTTTAATGTAGATACTAAGGATAAAGATGATAGCGAATTCTTTACTATGGATGCAGTTAATTCAGAAGCTGAATCCATGAACATGCCTGTACCACTAATCATATTAATGAAAAGCGCCGCTGTAAATTTAGTATCAGATGAGGTAGTTGCAGGCTTTATTGAATCCTACTCTTTATGGAAATTCCAAAGAGAAGATATGGACAACATAGTTGAAACTGACGCGAATCATTCGGGCAATTATTTTGCACATGTCAAGGACTTATTGCAATTGTATATTAAAGAGCATGATAAACAACTAATGAGGCAATTATGGCAAGATCCCGAATTAACCCAAATGCTAAAGGCAATTGTAACGATGATTTATGAGCCAATGGTCAAAATATTTAAAATTGCCAGAATGGACGTTGCTTTAAAAAATTTCGAGAAATTTATGAGTGATTTGATTAAGCTGGTCGATGATGTTATTAATGGACAGTTAGGGGTCTCTACACAATTTAACGTCGTGGAAGAAATTCATGACTTAGTAACCAAACACCAAGATGCCTTCTTTGAATTCATACACGATGTTTACTCAAACGATTCGGAAGGTATTTTTGAGGGTTTTGTCACCTGGATTACTAAAATAGTAAAATTTTTACAGAAGAGTAAATTCGGGGAGCCAAATGAGAGGATTGACTTCAACGAGTTGATTCTCAGAGATAATATAGATGTCGATGTTGAGCTTTTGAAGACTCAAGTCAATGGTGTCCTCAATAAAAAGGTTGGCGCGAGGAAAATGTACAAGAAGCTATTGGATTTGAAGGTTGAACAAGGAGCCAAACAGAATAATAAGCACGCAGCAGGTATGCTTCAAAGGAACTGGAATGATATTAACTCATTAGTTATGCCGTCAAGCTCCGGATCATTTGGGCTTGGGGATGGTGACTTGGTAGATTTGGATCTTGATACAGGAGATTATGATTTTCTACACAAAGAAAATGAAGTTGAATTGGAAAAGGAATATCAAGACTTATTAAATCACGTCGTTGACGAGAGTGAAATTGATAAATTGAGATCGCAGGTCTTCGCACAAGAATTGAAAAACTATCTAGAAGCTCAAGCAGTTAAAAAGTAAGCCTTTTCAGTTTGTCATATTTTCTTTAATCATTCTACAATTAAAGAAATATGAGACTGCTAATGGTATATATTCAGGTTTATATTTATGGAAAGAAGGTTTATAGAAATAAGAGAAAATGCTATGATAAATATTGTCTCTCACAGTGAATTTTTGGTTTTTTTTTTATGGAAATAATCTATAAAGGACACTATCACTGCTGGTAAAATATCCTACCTCTCCTCACTCAATAATTTGGGCATTATGGATCGTCACAACAAGCTGAAAGAAAATACACCTTTGGGTTATTCTGTCCTGTCTTCCGACTTCACAGTGACACCTCCATCCTAGAATCCATATAACAAGTTTGATGATGAAGCCGGTCAGTTTATCACTACTCTTGATTGTTCAAGAAGGTTCCAAACAGTCGCTATTACGTGAAGTTCGTCACTGTTTTGAGAATATAAACTAATGAAGAGAGATTTAATTGCTTACACATATACACACGAAAAAAAAATTACTTTGGAATTTTTCTTAGTAAGCCTCCTGACAGACAAACACCATACGCAAGCATCCCACAAACGTTGGAAAGATTGAATAAAAGACTCAATCCGTGAGACTTGCCAAATTCTTTACGCAGCACAGCGTCTTTCGCTTCCAACTCATTGCCTGAATATCTCTTAGCAATATCTTTTCTTTGTTCTTTGACTTTGTGGGTCCAGGGCAATAGCCAAAATAAATTAGTAAACCCGCTGATAGATGCTATGACCAAAGAGGATAAGGGTCCGGTAGTCAAAGCGATCGGAGCGGTAAGGGCTAAGATGATAGGCGATGCAGCTTGCATTTGAAAAAAATATGGGAAGATCTTATTCTGCAAGGCAGAAAACTGATCTTTTTCAAGCACTTTAAATGCAATTGGCGAAGCTACATAGGAATAAAATGTCGTTCCTCCAAACCTGAAAAGTCGAGCGAATGCATACAAATTGTTAGTGTTCTATTCTTGAGGTCATAGATATTGAAAAATCGGCTGAAAACCACTTATTCGTACATACACAAAGGAATAGAAAAGCAAATGAGCAGTAGTTTTGACTAAACACATGATGGATATTGATTTTGCTTAGCTGGTTAAGGAGGGAGGTTCGGATATCTATTATCATTTGAATAACTTCCAGTAAATCCCTTAAAATATTATACTTTCTTGAAATATCGCGCCATACGTTGAGGGATCTTTCCGTCTTTTTCGGTTGACAAAGGCTCAATAAGAGCTGCAAGAAACTAGCTTCTTTTCACTTAAAGTATATATCACTTCATCCCCCACAGAGTTATTTTTGTCGAAAAGTATCAGTATCAAGAGCATATAGAAAAAAATGGTAGTTAAAGCTATTGCTCGAAACTCCATAGGGCGCAACGGGGTTGGAGCGTTTGTGTTTCCATGCAAGAAGATCACTTTACAGTACTGCAACTGGGGAGGATCTTCGGAAGGGATGAGAACGTTTTTGACTTCAAAGAGGTTGGACAAATGGGGCCAGGAGTTTCCGTGGATACAATTTGAAGTGTTAAGGAAGTCTGGACACCCGCTGGTGAGAGCAGAATATGTGAACGGCCGTGAGAAAGTCGTTTGTGTGAGGAACTTGAATATCGATAATGTAGAAAACAAGTTGAAACTATTGAAGGACTCCGATGGAGATCTTTTGCGTAGAAGAACAAAAAATGACAACGTGGAAAGCCTGAATGGCAGTGTGAGGGGTATATGGTCACCTCTACATGCAGCCAAAAGGCATAGGGTTTAGTTGTTAGTATATAAAAGAACGCTGGAAGTAGTGTGAATCGGTCATTCCTGTATATATAGATTGGGCAAATAGGAAACTCAATATTCAAGATTCAGATCAAGTCTGCTGTTATTGTGCTTATATCACTGTGCGAAGTCACCAATATCTGTTACCCGTTTTGCGTTCTATGCGAATCTGGTACTCAAGTATAGTAATGGTAGAATAATCATGAAATGGGCCCGAGGTGGAAAGAATGCAGAACAAATGACAACAAGCTGATCCGGTGTTTAGATATAATGGATTATTTTAAATTCATGAATGAAGAGGAAATACCCGATCGTTTCAGAGAAAAGATAGATGGATTAGTGACGAAAGAATTTGCTAATATAAAAAAAGAGCATGTTCATCCCGAAGTACGAGATATACTTGCTAAGAGCAGGGGCTCTGCCAAGAGTATTGAAGGATTTTCCGAAGAATTGAAAAACCTACAGCGATGTGGTAACGACAAAAAGCGAACATCAGGTTATGACGATTACGATGACGATGATACTTTGTTTCTGCAAGAATACAAAAATAAATACCCCAGGATTGACACTTCCAGATACGTGCCGCATGCGTCTGCCGACACCAGCTTGTTGGGAATAGCGAGCTCCTATTTGAAACACCAGGAAATAATTTTGCGTACGCTTCTACCACAGACCATATCGAATCAGTGGATGATTAACAATGATCAAATCCAGCAAACGTCTAGGATAGTGGAAGACATGAGCAGCCAGCAGAGGAAACAGATCAGTGATTTGGAGACATACAGAGAGGGGCTGCAACGTCGGTATGAGCCCATGTTTTCTAAAGTGACGGGGCGAAACGAGGAAAACCATTGAACCCCTCAAAGCAATAAAAGTTAGACAACACTTACACAATTATATGGAGTCCTAAGGTTTCAATTTCATAACTTATTAATTAATTACAAAAAAAAATTAGATGGGTACATATATGTGTTAGATCTTCTAAAATTATTTGTCCAAAACATCAGCATCGTACTTTTGCTTGAACCAAGAGACGGTGTCTTCTTTGGTAGTCTTGTGAGAGTTACCAACGGTACCCTTACATCTCTTTCTTCTAGTGACTCTGGCACCTGGTCTATTCATGACAACGTAGAAGTCCATACCAAAAATACCAATGGAAGGATCGTACTTAATACCCAAATCGATATGTTCGTCAATACCGAAACCGAAGTTACCGGTGGCAGAAAAGTTTCTGTCTCTCAATTGGTATTCCTTGACCTTCAAACCTCTTTCCAAGATTTCTTCAGCCTTTGGACCTCTGACGGTAACGTGAACGGCAATCTTTTCGTTTCTTCTGATACCAAAAGTTCTGACGGTGTATCTGGCCTTGGATTGGACAGGGGTTTGACCAGACAATTGTTCTAACACCTTGGAGGCTCTGGTCAATCTGTCACCAGATTCACCAACAGAGATGTTTAAGACCAACTTTTCGATCTTCAAATCACGCATAGGATTTTGAGCTTTGGTAGACATCTTTGGCTATGTTTGTATGTTCTTGGTTCACTTCACCCTTCAGAAGGAAAAATATAATGTCAACAAAAGTATGATCAAATTCTATATACCAAGAAAACGCTGACACTCATCAGACAATGAATTTTTCACATAGCTGTATAGTAAGTAAAACGATCTTTGCCAATGCAACAATAATCCTCTACAACTGAAAAAAAATTCAATCTGGAAACTGATCACGTGGATGTGAGTCCATTACCCGTAGATCTCACTCCCAATTTTTGCGTCGCTTTATAAATATTGGCACTCTGCCCGAGGTTTTTTATAATACTCGGTGGAACCCATAATATTGTTTGAAAATAAACAATCCTCAGACCCATACATCTCGGGTGTGTGGATGTATCTTTGTCTCAAAAAGAGAGATATGCCGGGTATTGCGCAAGATGAGAGGAAACTGCAAAAGGGTGGCAAAATAACATAAAGCTTCTCCTTCAAAGTGTTTGACGCCAGCTTTAAAGAGGAGGACGATTGTACGGTAATTCATTCAGTATAAAGAGTTATTCTGGTACTTTTGGGTTGGAAGAATAGTGAGAAAAAAAGTAAGGCAATATCATAACAAACATGCAAGCTATTGCCGATAGTTTTAGCGCACCAAACAGATTAGTAAAGGAGCTACAGTATGACAACGAACAAAATCTAGAAAACGACTTCGTGACGGGCGCATCTCAATTTCATCATTTGGCGCCGACACTTACGGTTCCTCCAATTGCTTCTCCACAACAGTTTTTGAGGGCACACACGGATGATTCACGAAACCCAGATTGTAGAATCAAGATCGCGCACGGTACCACCACCCTAGCATTCAGATTCCAAGGCGGCATTGTAGTAGCAGTGGATTCTCGTGCTACTGCCGGGAATTGGGTTGCTTCTCAAACAGTGAAGAAAGTTATTGAAATCAATCCATTTTTGTTGGGTACATTGGCTGGTGGTGCGGCCGATTGTCAATTTTGGGAAACTTGGTTAGGTTCTCAATGTAGACTACACGAATTAAGAGAAAAGGAACGTATATCTGTTGCAGCTGCTTCCAAGATTCTAAGCAATTTAGTATACCAATATAAAGGTGCAGGTTTATCAATGGGTACTATGGTCTGTGGTTACACCAAAAAGGAAGGTCCAACCATTTATTACGTCGATTCAGATGGTACGAGATTAAAGGGTGATATATTCTGCGTTGGTTCAGGTCAAACGTTCGCATATGGTGTCCTGGATTCTAATTATAAATGGGATTTGTCCGTTGAAGATGCCTTATATTTGGGTAAGAGGTCCATCTTAGCTGCCGCTCATAGAGATGCTTTTTCGGGTGGTTCTGTAAACTTATACCATGTCACTGAAGATGGCTGGATATATCATGGTAACCATGATATCGGCGAACTATTCTGGGAAATCAAAGAAAAGGAGGGATCTTTCAACAACGTCATCGGCTAACCTAAATCGTCAAACACATGTATATATATATATATATATATGTATATGTATATGTATGTGCGTATAGATTAATGACACATTATTTTTCTTCAAGGGTCCAAAGCGGTTTCCCTTGTTTTGTTATTAACGTTGTTCGAATCATTACCCTAGAGAAAGAGGGAAATCCCAATTCTCATGTTTCCATCATTAAATCTATATACGTTGTATAATTATATCTTAAAATTTCATTGGTAATATGAGGATGGGGACTATCAATGCAAAATAAAATAAAAAGTCAGCTTTCAAATCAAACGAAGTGAATGAGGTGGTAGGAAAGAAAAAAAAAAATGAAAAAAAAAAAATTAAATAAAAATAGTACACACACAGACTCATACATTTTGTCGGTCTGTGTTTATCTCCATGGAGGGACTTCTGGCAATTACGGACGTGTTGGTACCATTGTCCATCCTTTCAATGCTTTCCTCAACGGCTACATTCACTGGACTAATCTCTTCATCAATTTTCCTTCTCTTCGAGTCATGGCCTTCTTCATCGGGTTCTAGAGTTTGGCGGCCATTATTATTTCCGTTTTCGCTGTGATGTGCAAGTTTTCCTTCAGTTTCGCTCTGTTTAGCATCTCCATTATCACCTTTATCGTCTTTTTCATCCATTTCACTTCCACTATCACTCCCGCTTTCACTTTCACTACTAGTGCTATCGTCGTCACTCCCGCTACCACTTTCGTCGTCACTCCCGCTATCACTATCGCTTCCGCTTCCACTACTGGAACCACCACTGCTACTAGTATCACTTTCGCTTTCATCACCACTATCCCGTATTGGCTTAGGCTTGGGCAGTATATCAACATTCTGGGAAATCGTTGCTGGGACTGGGATTATCGCAGGGGATGCAACTCGAGCATTTTGTCTCGGCTGGAAAAATCGAGATAATGAAGATGGGTCAAAAGAACCTGCTGGTTTATCATGCATGTAGTTGTTGGAATGGGATGAGGACGATGAAGATAGTTGAGATGCAGGTCTATCGGGTACATTAGGTGTCTGAACTATTGGTTGAGGTATTGGTTTGGAATGTTGGGCCTTGGCTGCTAGAGCCGCTGTAGTTTCAGGGTCCACTAATTGTTTTACTTCACCTTTTGTTACTTTTGCAGTCGCTGCATTTACAGCTGCCGCTAATATTAAATTTAAATGCTGGGGATTCTTGTCCATCAAAGCTGTAAGCGGATTACCTGTAATCCCCTTGTTCTTTGCTGCTTGTGTTACTTGGTTTATTGTCATAGCCAAAGCTTGCGTCAAAATTGCGGCAATGACCTGTTTAGACAAACCTTTTCGATCTCGTGTCAAGATAACAAGTTGTTCTTGTAAATATTTCATTGTCCTTTGGTTATCGCTTGCCGTATTCTTCTTATTAGAAGCGGCCCTGTTTGCCGCAAGAGTTTGCGAAATGTTTTGTTTCCTCGAAGTTATCGCAGACTTTTGGGAAACAATCTCTTTCTTGCCCTTTTGTGGCACTTGCTGCTGCCTGTGTTGTTGCTGCTCAAGCTTCAATTGTGCAGCATGCGCTTTTGCCACAGCTATTTCGCTTTGTTTCTTTTTCTGACGTTCTCTTTCGGCAATATATTCTTCGTCAAGGCCCCATAACCATCCTTTACCTTCTTTTGAAACCTTCCTAAAGGATTTGTTCAAAGATAAGTTATGCCTTACTGAACTTTGCCATCCGTCAGGACAATACTTATAATAAGGAAAAAGTTCTCTTATTCCTGCATATATTTCTGATAAAGACATCCCCTTGACAGTCGAGTACTTTCGTATACAAGTGGTCAGCATAGCGGAATAAGATATGGTAGGTTTTGTTCTATATTCCACAGGAATTTCCTCAAGCGTATAAACTTTCTTTGGTAATTTTGGTGGCCTCTTCTCCTTCTTAACCGCCAGTTTGACTTGTGTTTTCTTGGGTTTTGTTCCAGTTGTTGTCTTTTTCTTGGATTTAGGCTCATTCTTCTTTGGATTTTTTGTTTTTATTTCAGATTCTGTTACATCAGCACTTTCTGGGCTCTTACTATCATCGTTGCGTTCTTGTTCCGGTAAAATAAACTGAAATGGAATTTGCCCTATTTGAATTTTTGTTCTATTACGGAGTGGAACAGTATTTCCCTTTTCAACAAAAATGTCATCCACAAAAGCCCCATTTTTCCCAATTATCGATAGTTCAAACCTTCCCGTCCCAAAATTGTAAAATATCTGAGCATGTCTTCTCGATATGGATTTTGATGGACCAAGATTAACGTCAACCTTGTGAGAAAAATCATTTTCAGATCTCCTGCCAATTATTGCATGTAATGTTTGTACGTAGAATGTAAAACTTTGAAAATCTAGTCTTGCATACGCAAAGATAGTCGGTTGTTCATGCGGCAACGGCAAACCCTCTTTGATTGGTTCAGATGGTCTTCGTTCAGTAGTTTCCGCATCAGTGCTATTATTTTCGGTGACGGTGGTTTGAGATGGTTGTGCTAATAACTCGTGCTGTTGGAACATTACAGGCGTTATCGAATCGTTTCTGGTAGGAAGGAGATTATGTTTATCATTGACTACAGTCGACAGTGTAGCATCATCCTTACTTATCGGCAACTTATGTTCGTCTGTATATATGGTATCAGTAGTAGCTTGATCTGTTTGTATGCCCGTAGCTTCAAAAACTTTGATTTCCTCTGTGTTCACTGCTCCTGTATTATCCTGAGTTTGCTCCTTTTCGTCATCGTGACGAATCGCTGCCTCTATGTTGGCATTTCCTTCCGATGCAGCCTCCCGGTTGTGATCATCAGATGCATTGATGTTATTTACAGTATCCATAGTTTGGGACAATAACTCATTTGAGTTGAATAGGGCTTCATCATTTTTCGCATCGAATTCCAGTAGCTTGGAGAAATCTGCGTTATCAAGATTATCTGGTAGTTCCAGTTTTAAGTTTCCGTTGTCATCTGCCATAGAAGTTTCTATCTCCTTCTCGATGTTAATCTTTGGGCTTATGGGAAGAGTTTCTCCTGTTTCTATTTGAGGACTTTTCGGTTGTCCCGCTTCCATCGGTACTTCGCTACTCGAAGGTTCTGTTATGCTTTCTTTACTTTCTTGTTCCCTTAACAAAGGAGTGTTTATTGTGATCTGCGTATTGGCCGTTGGAGAAGAACTACCGAGATGATTACTACCTTCTACTATTGCCATTTCTCGATCCATCCTATTATTATTTTCTGTGCAAGTTGAGTTGATTTCCCTTCAGCTAGGATCTTCAATTAAGAATGAATTAATACCTGGGATATTATGGCAATAGAAATAGGGGAAAATAAAATGCTGGTAAAACAAAAACTGAATATTGGTGATGACCTGCAATATGATAGAAAAAATTGTGCGTCAATAGAAAAGTCCTATTTATCCAATATGGAGGGATAATAGTAAATATCAATAGACTTGAAAATTACTCAAAGGATAACAACGTTGACCTTTGAGAAAGCGCTGCTCCTCTGTCAAATTGGTGACAGGATATGTTTATTTTTTAATAACGCTTTTTTTTTTTTGTTCTACTCTTTGAGATTTCCAGTTAATCACAACGTTCAGAATGATACTGTGGCGCTATCATATACGTGCCTCTCGCGTGGGAGAAACGTTTATATGTAGCATGGGGATAGATACCACGATGAAGTCAAGATTGCATTTGCTTTTGTATAAAAGTACCTATTATACAACATTTGAGGTGCACCTTCTATTTACTGTCTTCTATCAATCTTCATGTTCCTAGCTTTTATTCTTTCCTGGGAAGTTATCACCCAATCGAAAGTGCCATTGAAGTCATCCTTAATATCATCTGTACTCAAATCAAAGCTGTCATCATCTAAGCCGAGAAGCAGCACAATTTGTGTCAATTTCAAAAATTTCTCTCTTAGATTGTAGTTCAGACCACATATACTACCTATGAACAAACTCAGTTCTCTATCTAATTTTGTAACACCTAGCTCATTAAATTCCAAGGTCCATATTCTTTGCTCCAAGGTCCCCACGATGTAGTTGACTATGTTAGACAGTAATTCAACGAATGCCTCCTTGTGAAGAATGTTTTTGTAAGGAGTAATCAATTGGTTCCATTTGCTATTGAAACTGTTTATTTGTGACAGATCCTCAAAATCTTCTATGCTGATGATGTAATTTTTTTGGTTTGCACCTGCAGAATTGTTGCGAGACATGTTATTTTGGTTTGAGACTGAGGAGTTGGATGAAATGGAGTTAACAAAAATCGATGCCAATAGATTCCGGACTTTGCTCTGTAAAATATTCTGGAATAAGTATTTGACAGCCCATTTGCTTAGCTTATCTGTTTGTTCTAAAACTAGTTTTTCTGAATTCCCAATCAAAGTTTGTAGTTGCGTTGCCTCGTTGTTGAATGGGAAGTTGTCCTTCAGGATTTTTTGCGAATCGTCTTCCAGTATTTCTATGGATAAAAGCCTGTGAACATATACTTTATTCAAATATAGCGAGTTCAAATAAACCAAATAATGATGTAACGCTAAAATGGAATCCTCATCATCAGCAACTACGGCTTGCAAATTTGATTGAATGTTTGTCAGGGCACTGGCCGCAGCCCCCCTGAAAGTAAATCTGCTTAGTGGAGAGAATTTACTTGCGGGCGGAGACACTGATCTTGATGATGCATATGCCGAGGATTGTTCTTCCCCTTTTGGGATATATTTTTTCAAAGATATATTCGGGGTTAGTTTCGATTGCAATAATTTGAATTTGTTTTGCATGAATTTGACCAGAAATTGGTTCTGGAAGAATTTTACTAACTCGTTCAAAAAACTTGACAAGAGCTTAAATTGGCCAGTATTGACCACTGATATAAGGTTTTTCCGGACTAACAAAATCAGGTCATCCAAAACAGACGTTACAGGGTATGAGTTTTTATCATGATCATTGAGGGAAACTGTCGTTACAAGATCATTAAGTGAAGGCATTTCTTCCAGTGACATGCTATTCTTGAATGATCTATGGAGATGGTTTAACACTAGCGCTTGGAAATCGTCAAAAATCTTATCCTGTTCCAGTTTCAATGCAAATTTACCACCGGCTATCGGTGAAGGTGGTTGCAGCACATCTGGATGCAAATTGGAAAATTCATTCCATTTCACTGAATAAAAGCGAGAATACATGGACCAGTTTTGTAATATTTGAGAAAATTCTATTATTAATAGCGCCAAATCATGAATGGATATTATTGAGCTCTGTTCCGCCTCGTTATCTGTTTCGTTATCTGACTGATTACTGCTCTTGCTCTTATCTTCGGTCTTTTGTAAGTGGCTCCAATCATTGATATCGCTTATAGTTCTATCTATCTTTCTCGTTTCCATGAAAATATCTAAAACTAAACTAGCTTGAAGATCAGCTTCCTTTTCAACTTTTTCCATGACGTGAACCATATGCTTTTCCCCGTAGCACGTGGCGATAACTTTTGAATGGTCATTTATGATGGTGGATACAATTTTGAAAAGATGTAATAGTACTTGAGAAAAAAATCCTTGGAATTTAATGCTGTTCTCCATGGAATTCGACATGATTTTCCTACTTTCATCAGCAATAATATCACAGACGTACTTAGAATACAAGTCTAATCCAAGCACGTCCTGTCCAATCATGGGAAACATTTTGAACATTAAGGTTAGCTCTTTTATATCTTGCGTTCTAGTTGCCTTCATAAAATGTTCCTGAAATAAGCCTGTCAGTTCTTTACACCAATTTTTTATTAATATTGCTGGTTCTTCAGGAACTTCACTCGAGGGCACCACTTTCTTGGCAAACTCAGAAACAATCAGATTTTTGTCAGGAAGGCTTCTAATTTCATCAATCGCTGTCGCAGCGACTAGGTAATCATTAGCTTTTAAAGCTGAGTGTGCCAATGAAATATTGTTCTTTAGCGTCCTGACGTCCTTTACAAACTGTAATGTTTTGTTGACCAGTGCACGTTCTTGATCTACGGTTTCAATGTCGTCGTGTATAGCCTTTGCTCTTGTGTTTGAGGAGGCTATCGTGCCTACCGTTTCATGGAAGTGTGTCAAACTAGTCGTAAGGTCGGTCCTTTGTAGTTCCAATTTTCGAGATTGTTTGTTGAGCGATGACTGCGATTCTTGCACAAATGAATTCAATTGCTTTGACTGTTCTGTATAGTCGTTGGCTATTACTTCGGACAACTTGTCTACTTGAGAGAGTGTCGATAATTTATCTAATAGTAAGGTGTACCTTGCTAGATTCTTAGACAGCCGGCCCTCGATGATCGAGCTCTCCCATGACGTACTCGAAACTTGTCCTTTCATCAGAACTTCACCCCTTCTAGAGCCTCGCAATATAGTATTGTGACTGTGTTCTATTATGTTATTGTGCAACTGGACAATTTGGGTTCGCTTCTATATTCTATCCCACACTTTTTTCACTTCTTCAATTTTTTGCAGGCGAAAAGTCAAAAAACGTTGTGACGTAGTTGGAATCTGAAAAACAGGATCACAAATAGTAAGAGAGACAAACTGCTGTCCCATGAATCGTCTGAAGGTTGACTACTTTCTTTTAATGTCTATCTGCTAAGCAACAATCCGGCAAGGATGTGCTTCCCACCCCAAGAGTCTGACGTGGGCCATAACTAGCTATTTGTAGGTGTGTGGGTGTATCTAAATTTTGTTTATTTTACGCTAGGTAAAATAAACAAAAAAAGCGCTGCGAATAGATCCCTGTATTATATAACAGGGATTCAAGCTCATCAATAGCGAAAATCAGTTAATTAAACGTACCACAAGGGCCTGTCTTCTAATCTAAAACGATGAACAGTACACCACCCACGTCTCCCTTCACTGAAGTTTCTGATGGTGCATTTCCATCTATAAGCAAGAATAGTAAGGACTTTACTTATCATCTACCGCAAAAACGTAATACTACCTCTGCGTCCTCACACCTGGTGTCCCCCGTAGAGGAGCCAACTGCTAAATTTAGCGAGGCATTTCAAAATGCTTATTCCACTAAGGTGCCTGTGGCGGGTTCAGAGACGTACTTAAAGAGCGATTTGAATATACTATTCGCAACCCCTCGATTCTATTCTGCAGATAATTTGGCTTCGATGTTCCATCTTCCCAGGACAGTAGCTGCCTCAGAGTTTCTGGACGAGTTTTTGATGGGCATACTACTAGCACCACAGATGGATTTTCTGTCTAACTCGGATTATACTCTTCCGTCCAACAAACTTGTCGGGCAAGGAGGTTATTCATATGTTTACTCCATATCATCAACCGCTTCCTCAACATCCAGCCATGATTTGAGCTTTGTTCTCAAGTTTGCCAAATCACAGCACAAGAGCAAAGTGATTCTGCAGGAGGCCCTGACACTGGCATACCTTCAATACGCGAGTCCTTCAACAGGTGACAGTCATATCATACCTTTTTATGGTTTAACATACATTAACAAATCTCATTTCAGAAGGTTAAGGTCCAACGAATGTGTGCCAGGCCTCATTCTTCCGAGGTATGAAATGAATCTATACAACTTCAACTCGACAATATCGTACAAACTATCGTTGGGAGGAAAAAGGAAACTATGGTGGAAATTGCTGACACAGATGTTAGACGCATTAAAAACATTGAAAGGCAATGGTATAATACACGGCGATATAAAAACAGCAAATATTCTAATAACAGAGACACCAATTCTTGATGAAGGCAACTGCGACAATTTCGATTTCTATCTGGCCGATTTCACTTCGGCGTTTCACATCAGTCAACTGCCTACCGACCTGAATACCACAGTAGAGTATTGTGCACCAGAGTTAATTGATAACTCTTCAGATCATGTTCCGACATTTGAAACAGACTTCTACGCTGTGGGACTTTGTCTCTTGTCATTCATCTCCCAGCATGAACCCTATAATGAACTTCAAGCATTAGTATCGCATGGATCCTCCCCAGGCATTGGCAGTTCATCTATACAGCAGTCGCAGTGGTTAATAAATGTTCTTCTCAAGAAAGATCCTATAAATTTAAACATGTTGAGAAGTGACCTGTTCCAAGACTGGAAGTTAGAACTAGCACTATTGTCCAAAGTTTTGGTAGGAAGACTTTCATTAGAGAATTTTATAGCTATACTTGAAAATGATTATGTATGATCACGTATACAAACCTATAAAAAACCTCAGCGCATGCATAGGTCAAACTTCCCCGTTTATTATAGCATTCAAACGTCTCTCCTTTTCTTCATCCATCTTCCTAGTATTTATCTCATCATCTTTCTTGATCCTTAGCTTACTACCTTCATCCGGGATTATGAACTGTGGATGCTCCATGTCACATTCTTCTTTACCCAATGGGCAAAATCCGGTCATATATCTTTGACAAAATACTTTCTTGATATGTCGTCTAGGACAAGTACTCCCCAAAGGACAGAACCCCATTTCATAGTTTTCACATTTGGGTATTTTGCTAGCTGGATCTATATGTAGATATTGACAATCTGGGCTTTGCGTACAGTACCCGTTTTTGCTGAAGAAGACACATTCAGGCATTTTTCGAAGATTATACTCATGCAAATATTCGCATTGATCATTCTTTTTGCATAGTCCTCGAAGCCAATGCCTGCAAACGATCTTATTCTGAAAAATTGGTAATACATGTTTCTTGGGGCACAAGGGCCCTCTTGGGCACGATTTAGGGCCTTCCCTAGAATTATAGAATTCACATATTGGTCTATCTGGATCGAGTGAAAACGAATATTCTTGCCTGAGGAACGGTTCAAATTTAAAAGGATATTTTGCAGTATCAGGATGAATTAAGCTCATAATGAGAACCTACTGATTTTTTGTTTGAGTAAGAGAGGGGGTGGTTTGACTAATGTGTTATGTATGAATTTCTATTTCTAATGCGGAAATACCTACTTTATAAGCAGGAATAGTATGATTAGGGGTAGGGAATTGTGTAGAAGTGTTGTTAGTAATATTTAATAAGGTCTTTTCAGTAATATTAACTTGTTTTCATCATGTCATAGCCGACGGCGCGTAGATGGATGTTCAATTGAGCTTTCCGCATAAAAGTCAAGTTTGCCACCCATTTAGAAATTTAACTATTTTAACGTATTGCAAGGCAATTGTTTTGCAACAACAAGTCACTGCTACAGTAACGAAGACCGCATTTTGTACTAGTATTACAATATATCGGAATAAACGCAAAGAAAGCCAAGCATTATAAATCAACAGCAAAATGGTAGATGTGGAGAAGAAAAGTCAAGAAGTTGAATATGTTGACCCATCGGTAAATAGAGTGCCCAATTATGAGGTATCTGAGAAGGCTTTTCTTTTGACACAACAAAAGGTTACTGTAAAACAACGTAAAGAAGCAGCGAACTTTGTTTTAGCTAAGATTAAAGAGGAAGAAATGGCCCCCTATTATAAGTATCTTTGTGAGGAGTACCTAGTTAAGAATGGCGGATCAGATCTGGACCATGAGGAAATCTCAAGTCTCACTGACGAATGGATCCAATTTGACCGGCAATTATACGATGAGCTACGTGAAAAAAATGAAAGTAAGATTAAAGAGTTGAATGAAAAGATTCAAAAATTGGAAGAAGATGATGAGGGCGCGTTAGAGCAAGCACAAGCCTGGATTAATTTGGGTGAATATTATGCCCAAATTGGTGACAGAAATAATGCCGAAAAAACTTTAGAGAAATCTTTATCAAAAGCCATTTCCACTGGGGCTAAAATTGACGTCATGTTAACAATTGCAAGATTGGGGTTCTTTTACAACGATCAACTTTACGTCAAGGAGAAATTGGAAGCAGTGAATTCCATGATCGAGAAAGGTGGTGACTGGGAGAGAAGGAACAGATATAAAACATATTACGGTATCCACTGTTTGGCTGTAAGAAATTTCAAGGAAGCGGCAAAGTTGTTGGTCGATTCTTTAGCCACTTTTACATCCATAGAATTAACTTCCTATGAAAACATTGCTACATATGCATCCATCACGGGTTTATTTACACTAGAAAGGACAGACCTGAAGTCCAAAGTCATTGATTCTCCTGAATTGTTGTCTTTAATTTCAACAACCGCCGCTCTACAATCTATCTCGTCACTAACAATTTCACTCTATGCGTCCGATTACGCTAGCTACTTTCCATATCTTTTGGAAACATATGCGAACGCCCTGATTCCCTGTAAATATTTGAATAAACATGCTGATTTCTTTGTTAGAGAAATGAGAAGGAAAGTTTACGCACAATTATTGGATTCATATAAAACCCTATCGTTAAAATCCATGGCAAGCGCTTTTGGAGTCTCGGTTGGATTTTTGGATAACGATCTAGGTAAGTTTATTCCAAATAAGCAACTGAATTGTGTTATTGATAGAGTTAATGGTATTGTGGAGACCAACAGGCCCGATAACAAGAATGCTCAATACCATCTGCTAGTCAAACAAGGTGATGGACTATTGACTAAACTACAAAAATACGGTGCAGCTGTGAGATTAACGGGATCGGAACGTGTTTGAGGTTATTTTATTTCAGCAGGGTACATAATCATAACAACATATATATATATTGAATATATCTTGGAGACTCAACTAATTATATTGAGGTTATCTAATGACTTGCAATTGTTATTTCTGTTTTCCCGGGAAAGATAGATCTCGAAGAATCTTCAAACTAGAACATCCGAAAAATTAACATTTAGTTTCAAGTATTAACGAAATAAATATAACTATCTAAGGCTAGTTTCTTAGTAAGCGAAAGCAGTTAGTTGGAGACTGCAATCCATACGAGGGCATTGAACACATCTGTTGATAATTAGTAGTATTGATTAAGAACAAAAGCAGAACTCTTTCTTATACTATATAAGAGAGGTATATAAAACACACGCCGATTGGACATATTAACTATGTTCAACATAACAATAACCTGGGGAATTTACTATAACTTCAATGTAACGACTCATATCATTTATATATATAAATTCCAAGTTGATGTTCAATTAATGGATCTTTGACTCCAAGTGCACCCATCAATAGAACGTCATTTCAACATTCTTCATCCTGAAACAAGGACTAGTTATGTGAATAATGATGAACTTACTTGTTCCAACAAAATCAGAGATGATATTAGATATACTAGAAGTTCTTCTCATGGATTTAAGAGTCCACGAAAGGGAATCGACAATTTTACATAATCTTATTCTTATTTCTTTCTTTATCTTATACGTCTTTATTCATTGATCCTCTTGCATTATCAATCCTTGCACTTCAGCTTCCACTAAATTTGATGACTGTTCTGAATCTTATTTCACTGGTCTAATAATTTTTGTCATCTTCTTAACACCGTATCTGATAATCTTCTAGCTACTTGATTGAATGTATTAAACAGTCGTACTAGTAATTGATGGATAGTTGATTATTGTTCCAACAGTAACATCCCGTGAATTATCGTGACAACTAGTTTAGCAAACAAGTTACTTCCCTGTTATCAACAGGATTGCTAAATTACGGTGATATGAACCCATAATACAACACTTCCATAATTCGAAAGCCTCCTTAGCTTAGTGGTAGAGCGTTGCACTTGTAATGCAAAGGTCGTTAGTTCAATTCTGACAGGTGGCAATTTTTTGCTCATAATTTATTTGTTTCAATCATACTTTTTACTTTACATATTAAAATGAGACTCTCCTCTTTTCAGATCAGCTTCTTTCATGACTGTGTAGCTATTGAATTCTAAGTACTACTCATCTTTCCTTTTCCCAATCACTGCAAGGACATCATATATAACGAACACAATTAAATCCTTTTGGGGTCTTCTTCCGCACTCTTGCACAATTCATTCAAAGTTGAAAAGAGTAGAAGTCTAGAGATTTCAATCACGCAATTTAACAACCATCGACGGGCCCTTTACTATACTAATCTATGTGTTTTATAGATCCAGACGAATAATGGACAATTTTGAAAGTAGTGCTGAAGAGAATTTAACTTTAGGGAATAGACGAGTATATGAACTACGAAAGAGGAACTTCCAGAGAAATTTGGTCAATAATTTGAGCTACCTAGGTTATATCCTGATATCATTGGAATATATTAAGTATGACCGTACTGTATGGACGCTGGTTATAAGAGGAATGGTACAATCTCTTATAAGTTCCCCTTTCCCGAGTGATGCTAAATTGCGTCGGCTGGCAACCTTTGATACTGACCGTAATACGACGGGAGTTACAAACCTTCCGGGTGGCAGATCATTCAGGCTTCCAGGAATGTTCGGGACAGAAATTCTTGCCGATGCCTCTAACGAAGCTGAGCAACAAGAGCATGACGATGCCGCTATTGTATCCATAAAAAAGCAAATTCGAAGGTTTTTATTCCATGGCTGTTTATCGTTGAATATGCTCTTTATTGTTTTGACCATTTTATTCCCAATCGATTTTTTGGAGCCATTGGGTGGTCACGAGCCAGTGGGTGATGGCCCTAAAAATACTCCCTCACCCTTTTCCAATTCGAATGGCCTTCTTTTGGGTGAGAGAAGAGGTGGGCTTTTCTTACAAATGATAGGGGAACGATTACCAAAAAGTAATTTTTCCGGAAACCTTGGACTAGTAATGTTCGAATTTAGCATACTTATAGTACAATTCACATTATTTTCATTAACGTGTGTTGTATTGGCGGATTTGGATTTACAAGAGCCGGAAAAACTGGATTCTATGAAAAGTGACGGGTATGATGGTTCCGTAGTAGTTGCTCGAATACCTTTAAATAAAACTTTGAGTACTGTTCTGGATGACGGTAGATATATTGATGAGAATGCAAATAGTTTGGGATACACGCACGGATTTGATGGATAAATAACATGGCTATCAAAACAAATTACTGTTATCGGTTCTATTTTATAGAGAATTACATTTACATATTTCATTTTATTATATTTTCCCACCTATGTGATCAAGTCAGTGCTCTTGTTATTGATTAAAAAATACCCAAGCTTTTTAATATTGGAGAGAGAGACTTTTACGGACTTTTACGGAGATGAAGAATCTAGGATCAAGTATTATTATTTCTTTTCAAAACTGTTTTTCTTAAATGGTATGCAAAGTAGGATCATTGAGTGATTGGACAGTTTTTCAAATATTCAGCTTTATTTTTCAAAATTCTGACGGATTTGAAAAAAATTTCTTCTGGTGTCATAGCACCAGCACTTTCTACGTTAAAAATGAAATGGTTTCTTACTCTTCCTAATTTAACTTTATCAGCAAACTCTTCGTATCTTAAAACTTCCCTGGAGACTGTATCCTTTCTCGCATCTTTAACGTATGCTTCTCTTGAAGTATCATCAATGCCAATAACACCCGGTGGAAAGCATTTTTGGAATCTTTTAGCAGACTCACCTTTGATTGACTGTAAAATATTGATTTGAGGTAGTAGCCTATAGGAAGCAGTGGAAACTGGCGAGAATTTAGCATGATCACCACCGATACCTAAAATGCAGTGTGCTTTCAACGAGATTTCTTGACCAGGCCTTAGTTTAGCTAGTAAAATATCAGGATCAGCTGGAACAACTGAACAAGCAGCAAAGGTAGTGGATTGTCTACCCTGGGGCTCAAACTTCAAATCACGAGCGTAGACATGGGCATTGTTATACAGTTCCTTTGGATCTGTACAGTCCTTTGGTGCGTCTGGGTTTCTTGTGCACTTGACGTTCAAACTCAAAACAATAGTATTTTCATCTGTAAATTTTTCATCGTCGGGTAGACTACTGTCAACCCAGGTAAGCATGTCTGGATCAACTTTTAAGGGAACCAAACCTATCCTGTGAGCTAAGACCTCATCTTGGATGACGGATGTGTTGTTGAAAAAATAGACGTATTCAGCAGCCACGCATGGAACTTCAGAGATCATTATACGACGAAAAGCGTTTGCAATTGATGCGTCGATGTTTATCAAGTCAAAGTTTGCTTCTCTCTCGTCTAGAGATGAAATATTAACTTTTAGATGCTTCTTGAACACTTCCACATCCCACTCGTTTTTGCCATCTTTTGAAAAACCAGGAAAATCTGTAGAAGTTGTATTTGTAACACGATTATATTCAATACCCACAATATTTGACATATCGGCTATTACCTACTTTCTTTTGTATTTTCACTAACAGCTATTATGCTTATTAAAAGTGAAGTTTTTTTTCCAACTCATCGCAATAGTTTTTTTTGCAAAATTTTAAAAATACAGGTCATCATGTACGATATTGAAAAGGTATGTCAACATAGAGTATTCTTTCCTTGAGTGAATCTGAAAATGCATGGCTAGCAGTAATTATTTCACTGAGCCGCCAGAGAGATTATAAGACTGAGATGGGGCTCAATGCTTGATTAATCTGTCACAATTTGACATCAAAGTTGAATTTATTGCTTCCCATATGGCCAATAACCCATACACCACGGAGAATGCCCAAAAAGTAAACACAAATCAATGCATCTTCAGGTAACTAGATCACTGAATATGAGTATCCATACCGCTCGAACAGAACAAATTGTCCCGAGAGGTCATTAACCATCTAGAGCTCTATTCAATAGTACATTGGTGATCATGTTTTCGCGAGGTGATCGAGAGATAGACGATTTAACTGGTAATATGAGTCATTTGGCTTTCCATGATCTAAATATTTCCAAACCTATTCCCTCAAAGATGCAGTATAGGCCTGCTAAAAGCGACGAAAGTGAAAGAGCATCTCCTTCACATGAGTCATGTAATTTAAATGATCAAGATACCTTGAAAAACCGCCTCTCTTTGAGTCATTCACCGAAAAAGCTGCCCAAGAATTTCCACGAACGTGCCTCCCAAAGTCAGACTCAGAGAGTCGTTAATGTGTGCCAACTTTACTTCCTTGACTATTATTGTGATATGTTTGATTATGTAATCAGCAGAAGACAACGTACGAAACAGGTACTAAAATATCTCGAACAACAGAGAAGTGTCAAAAATGTCCCTAATAAGCCCTTAAATGAAGAATGGACTTTATATTTACAGAAAGAACATGAGGTTTTAAGGAAAAGAAGATTGAAACCTAAACATAAAGACTTCCAGATACTAACACAAGTTGGGCAGGGTGGGTACGGTCAAGTCTACCTTGCAAAAAAAAAAGACAGCAATGAAATTTGTGCTTTGAAAATATTGAACAAAAACCTTCTATTTAAGTTAAACGAAACAAACCATGTTCTTACCGAAAGGGATATACTGACCACAACCAGATCAGATTGGCTTGTGAAGCTGCTTTATGCTTTTCAGGATTCAGAAAGCCTGTATCTAGCAATGGAATTCGTTCCTGGTGGTGATTTCCGAACTTTGCTAATTAATACAAGGATTCTGAAGAGCGGTCACGCGAGATTCTATATTAGCGAGATGTTTTGCGCCGTTAACGCATTACATGAACTTGGCTACACTCATCGAGATCTAAAACCGGAAAATTTTTTGATTGATGCCACAGGGCATATAAAACTGACGGATTTTGGACTAGCCGCTGGAACGGTATCAAATGAAAGAATTGAAAGTATGAAAATACGTTTGGAAGAAGTGAAGAATTTAGAATTTCCCGCCTTCACAGAAAGATCCATTGAGGACAGAAGAAAAATATACCACAGAACGAGAAAGACAGAAATCAACTATGCTAACTCTATGGTTGGTTCTCCTGATTATATGGCCCTAGAAGTTCTTGAAGGTAAAAGATACGATTTTACAGTGGACTATTGGTCATTAGGCTGTATGCTTTTTGAGAGTTTGGTTGGATATACACCATTTAGTGGTTCTTCTACAAATGAAACTTACGAGAATTTAAGATACTGGAAGAAAACCTTAAGAAGACCCCGTACTGAGGATGGAAGAGCAGCGTTCTCGGATAGAACCTGGGACTTAATCATAAGATTAATAGCAGATCCTATCAACAGAGTACGATCTTTTGAACAGGTTCGAAAAATGCCTTACTTCACAGAAATCAATTTTCAAACTATAAGAAGAGGTTCACCGCCCTTTATTCCCCAATTAGATGATGAAACAGATGCAGGCTATTTTGATGATTTTACTAATGAAGAAGATATGGCGAAGTACGCGGACGTCTTCAAAAGACAGAATAAATTATCTGCCATGGTTGATGATTCTGCAGTAGATTCTAAATTAGTTGGTTTCACATTTAGGCATAGGAATGGTAAACAAGGTTCAAGTGGGGTGCTCTACAATGGCTCGGAACATTCAGATCCTTTCTCAACCTTTTATTAGGATAGTGCTCTTATGACAGATTGATTTATATGCGGTTTATAAGAAATGCATCGATAAAAAGCGGTTAAAGTATTCCAGCTTTTTTTCAAGTGATTATGGGAACTAGTTAAGCGGGGAACTCTATTTTTTTTTTCTCATTATATCTTACTGGGATGGAGAATTTTGAAGAGTTTCATGCTGTTAAAATAATAATATGATATAAATATAAGTAAAATGTAGAATGTATCAGAAAAAAATGTTATATCTATTTGATCGCCTACTAAAAACCTTCATTATCTTCATCATCGAGATCTAGTTTCTTTCTACCACCCTTATTTCTTAGAGCTGCCATCTCATTAGTAGCGACTTGCTTCCTAACCTTTTTGGTCATTCTGGCTATTTCTTCTTCTGCGTTCACTGCATCTTCTTCTGCATATTGCATGATTAATCTTCGACCTAGTAAATGAACACCGTGTAATTGATCCATAGCATTTTCTGCTTCCTTTGGTAATAAGAACTCCACAAATGCAAAACCCCTGGCGGACTTATCAAACTTCTTTGGAACTCTAACCGATTTTAATTGGCCAAAAGAATTGAATAATTCAAAGACATCTTTCCTTGTAGCTTCGAATGGTAGATTTTTAACAATAATTTTACCGCTTCTTTTATTAGATTTGGTCTTTGTATTGCTGTTTTGAGAGGATTGTCTATGAGATAATTTCAATTGAATTTTATGCCCATCAATTACCGTTCCATCCATTGCAGATATCACAGCATTTGCTTGTTCTTTCGTCCTGAATTCCACAAACCCGAAACCCATGGATAAAGTCTTGCCTTGGTGTTTTGGATCAGGTTTCGTTTTCACTTGAGCAACAACAAACCCGCTAAATGCCTTGAATCTGTCAGTGAGGTTTTGATTTGTAGTAGAGAAATTTAGATTCTTGATGAAGATTGAGACAGTTGGACCTTCAGCAATATCTTCTTCGTGTGTAGCTGAGGATTCCTCATTAGCATCGGTATTTGTTTCCATTAGATCGTTTGATGAAGGTTTTATTTCAACCGCTTTTTGTTGTTCTTCTGCTGAAGTGTCATCTATCAAGTCATCTGATTCAGCTGGCTTACTGAAACAGTCCTTAGGGCCCTTTTCGAGATATATTATACCATCTTTGAATCTCTTATATGAAAGCTTAGTGAAAGCTGCTCTCGCAGATGTTGAATCTCTGAACTGAACTATAGCGATGGTACCAGCTGGCGGCATGAGTAATCTTTCTAATTTACCATAGGGTACAAACATTTCGCCAAGTTCTTCCCTAGTTGTCCCGTACGGGAAATTTTTCACCAATATTACTCTATCGTCTCTTTGATTCGAAGACTTCAACTGCGTAAACTTGGTCAAATCAACACCCTTCGATTCGAAATAATTCCTAACATCACCAATGACATGAGCTTCGGCTAAAGCCTGTTTAACGGCTGAGTTTGAGTTTTCTGCGTCAATCAACTGAGATTTCTCTAAGCCTAATTTAGCAGCCACGCTACCCAAGACGGCGTCTTGGTTCATGTACAAGGAGTTCCAAGAAAATGTTTGTTTGGATGCGGCAGCCTTTCTTTTCAACTCCTTTTGCTTTTTCAATGGCATATTCTTCAAATCAAACTCATCTAACCTGTGACTTTTTTTTTCTTCACCAGGAAGAATATGCAATAGCCTACCTTGGAAAATCTGCTTGTCTAATTCTACGTATGCATTCACCGCGTTCTTAGGATCCTTGAATAGAACATATGCAAATCCCTTGGATTGACCGGTTCTGGTATCCAAAGCCACATGAACCTCCTCCAAATCTCCGAATGGGCCAAACAGTTCCTTGAAATCCTCTTCCTTTGAATTGTACAAGATATTACGTAAGAATAAACGGCCGGTTTCGTTAATTTTCTCAATGGCTCGTTCTTCGTCGGTCTTTTGCGGGACTGTTGGTTCTGGTTGTTCCTCTTCAGCATCGACACTGTCGTTTTGTTCAATCGCAGTAAGGGATGGCTTTCCTCTTACCTCCGCCCCACTTTCTTTGATTCTAATACGACGCTGTTTGAACCAGTCCAGATCAGAAACCTGTTCATCTTGAGCAAGGTTTCTCCTTTTCGCATTTTCTGCTTCGTCATTATTGACATCATCGCTAACTAAGCTACTCAAACTCATCATCTTCTCTTCCTCTTTGTCGTCACCTTGACCTTCATCCTTGTTAGTGTTGAAAGCTGAGTACTCGTCATCACTTTGATTCTCAATGTCCAATTTTAATGCTTCGCCTTTGCCATCATCTCCCTTCAAAGCTAGGGCATGGGCTAATAGAGAGTTCCCTTGAACGCCGGAGTCCTCCTCTGTTTCTTGTCGTTCTTTGTTTTCTATACTCTTATCAACGCCTATCTTTTCCCATGATGTGACCTGTGAACTTGGCTTCATGGTTTCCATAAATTCTTGCAGCTGCTTGTTCTTGCCAATCTGGTCATCAATGCTGCGATGCGTATTATCATCCGGTTTCTTTTTCTTTTGATCTTGCTCCTGGAGCAATCTTTCCTCCTTCTCTCTAAACCTCTTCAAAGCTTCTCTCCTCTTCTCCTTCATAGGCTGCGGAACCCTTGGGTCCGCAAAACTTTTGGCCATGGCAACCTCTATTTTGGAAGTGTTAACAAAACTGCCATTAAAGTAGTCGACGGCATCGAACGCGTCATCCTCGTTTCGATAACCGATAAACCCAAATCTCCTACTCTCCCCATTCCTATCTCTAAGAATCTTAACATCGGTTATGAGATCTAGGCCGCTGCCACTAACAGCCTGATGCGAGTGCTTCTGATCTAATCTCTTTGTAAAATGCTCTTTCAATTTATCATCCGTCAAGTAAACGGGCAGGCCTTTGACAATAATACGAGACATATCAACGTTACACTTTTTATCTGAGACTCAGGTGTATCTGCGCAAGATGAATGGTCAGAGGCTTTCTCCCTGTATGAACCAGCGATGAGATGAGATGAGATGAGATGAGCACTTAATTTCTATAAAAATTTTTCATCCTTTATGAAATCAACGTCACTCCGCACGTAAATCCCTATGCGGAAAAACTTTCTCTATTGGGAAAGTCCCTCCTATTGTCCCTTCCGTCTCGAGGTTTTTTTTCACTTTTAGTATATAAGCAAAAAAAAATAAAAAGGTAAAGAGGTAGTCGAATTGTTTGCAGCCAGTGCGAAGCCTGAAGGTTATGTAGACAAGAAGGGAGTGTGTGTTAGTCAAGATGAGTTCAAACGCAACGCCTGAAAAAGTAACTGCGGAACATGTTCTGTGGTACATCCCCAATAAGATTGGTTATATCCGTGTTATTACGGCCGCCCTTTCTTTTTTCGTCATGAAGAACCATCCAACGGCCTTTGCATGGCTGTACACTACATCGTGTCTGCTTGATGCACTGGATGGCACCATGGCAAGAAAGTACAACCAGGTGTCCAGCCTGGGGGCCGTTTTGGACATGGTTACCGACAGATCGAGCACTGCTGGTCTGATGTGTTTCCTATGTGTGCAATACCCTCAGTGGTGCGTTTTCTTCCAGTTGATGTTGGGCTTGGACATTACTAGTCATTATATGCTTATGTATGCCAGTTTAAGCGCCGGTAAGGCCTCCCACAAAAGTGTTGGGGAAGGTGAGTCGAAACTGCTACATCTTTACTACACCAGGAGAGATGTATTGTTTACTATCTGTGCCTTCAACGAACTATTTTATGCCGGGTTGTACCTGCAGCTGTTTTCCCACTCTGCTACCTTCGGTAAATGGACAACCATCATAAGTTTGCCCGGCTATATTTTCAAACAGACCGCAAACGTTGTTCAACTAAAAAGGGCCGCTTTGATTCTAGCCGACAACGATGCCAAGAATGCCAATGAGAAGAACAAGACTAACTGAGAGGGAGGGGTTTTCCCTTTCTTTTATTCAATTTATTACGCTATTCTTTTATTTATGTGTAGTTTTATTTATGTGAACTGGAACATTCGTCGATTTAACTCTAAACAGCCTAGCCTACCGTCTTGTGAATACTTGGCACGATGCCCATATAAACGAAAAATTTCATAATATTGTTGATCTATTTTCTCAACGCGGTTTTTTCCCAATTTTTTTCGAGCTGCACCCGAGGGCATATTTAACATAAGCCAAGAAGACAGGAAATGTTTGTTGGAAAGATTGAAGAACGAACATTTGTCTTCTATTTCTGATTTTTGGTCTGAAAAGGGCCAGACCAAGAAGATAAAAAGTGCCTGCAGAAGACAATGGATATCTTATTGGCGCTTCCCCAGCCGGAACTATTCAAATCCGCGGTGATTCCGTTCTTAGCGAATCACAATATAATCACGTCGGAAGCGATTCTCTCCAACTTGCACTCAATCGTCTACGTTGCTCTGTTTTACCATATGTGGTTTCTCTTCGGTAAGTGGATCTTGTTCCCACCTTTGGTCAGATGGAAGCTGAACTACGACCAAAAGCACGGCGCCCGGAAAGACGAAAAGACAACTCCAGAACGGTCTGCTCAACATTATGAAAAGAAGTACACTTCCTCAGTCAACCAAAGTTCTGTTCATTTGATATCCCTTATGCAAAGCATAGTAGTCTTGTACTACTCCCTGAAGTTCTTGCTCGATCCAAAGGCCTCAGCCGAGCCCTACCAAACCTCACATTCCCGAGTGTTTACGGAAAATCGGGAAACCCAAGTCATTTGTATCTATGCCATTGGTTATTTCGTTTGGGACATATACATCTCCGCCATGTATTCCACCTTTCCCTTCGTTGTGCACGGAATAGTTTCTACAGTCGTGTTCTGCATCGGATTAAAGCCGTACATCCAATACTATGCGCCAGTGTTCATGATGTTCGAATTGTCCAACCCATCTTTGAACTTCAGATGGTTCGGTATCAAATTCTTACCCCATAAAAACAAATTCTGCTCGCTATTGCTTCTGTTGAACAATATGATGCTCATGGTCATCTTCTTTTTAGCCAGAATTGCCTGGGGGTGGTTCCAAATCGGCAAGTTATGCTACGATTTTTACCAGGTGCGCAACGAGCCCGGTTTCCTAGTCTTCGACACCATCGTCATCCTTGCAGGTAACTTCGTACTGGACGTCTTAAATGTCATCTGGTTCTCCACTATGGTTTCTGTGGCTTTGAAGGTCTTCAAGAAGGGGGAATCCGTAGATAAAGTTACCGAAAATGAAAACTGATTCATACAAGCACACGTCAACATGTGCATATATGAGTATATAGATTATAAACTTTGTGTAAGCTATGCCAGCATTACAAACCCTAAAAGAATACAGGCAAAAATGCAACTTCGATATATGACGGATTTTTGTGGGGGAAGCGGAACACTTCACGTCATTTCACTGACCCCACGTTAATTGGCTCCATGCTATTCAGGTTTGGAACCAGCAAACCCAGTTATAAGAGATCGCGCTACCTTGTTTTCCCACGAAGACATCTGAAACTCTATCATCACGAGACTTGGGGGTGGTTTTGTACGTCGGATAACGCCGTTCTGACCGCAAGCTGATTTTTCCATTGCTTCACAAGAGGCGAAAAAGCTCACTACTCAAGGAGGAGGGGTGTTGTTGCCATCATTGGAGCTCAAGTAGCTGCGATTTATTGGGTGCTTTCTTTAAAACTCTTAGAACTCTTCCGATAGTGGGGCAGTAAACGTTACAACAAGACCTGCTACGCGAAACCCCAAAAAGAAACGATTTATAGAGAGGACTGTCTTCTTCTCTATACTAATTTACTGTTGATGGTTTGAAGTACAAAAAGGAAGAAATCGCAAGAGAAAACTAAGACCCGTTTAATAGATGTCGGACTATTTTGCGCTTCCCAAGCAGGAAAACCGTGATTCCTCGAAACAGTTGGAGACTCCGGGTTCTACTCCGGGTTCTTCCAGGAACTTAGGGCCGCCAAGCAACTACCGTTCACTTGGAAATAGTGACGATGAACTGGCGTCCCTATATTCTGGAAACTCACAATATCTGATGAACATGATTCCTGACTCATTGACGCTGAAAAATGAGCCGACATACGGAAATCCGGCCATGCCCACACCCACCAATGGGCTCGATAGTAAGGGCAATAAAGATGTAAAACTAAACGAGTATATATTACCCAAGACAGAATCCAGGTCGCTTTATCATGTCAACGTGCCCATTCCAAAAAAATCACCCAAGGGTGAAAGGAAGGCAAAGGGACAAAACGTCAAGGACAAGGCTGATCCTTCTGATTTAGAGGCAGAAAACGCTTACGAGGTTTCCACGGAATTTGTCAGGGAATATCCGACCGATATTTTAACTGATAGATTCCACAAGTGGAAAAAGATATTGAAATGCTTGATCGCCTATTTAAGAGAAGCTGCCTATTCTCAAGAACAAATTGCGAGGATCAACTACCAACTGAAAAATGCCGTAAAGTTTGCTTTTCTCACTGACCTAGAAGAAGGATCAAACAAATTGGTCGATCCAACTGTCTCGAAGCTGCCTACCAAGAAAGCTCAGTCGGTCCCCTTCGCTCTTCAAAAACCAGACAGCCAATCTCATGTAGATGCGGAGCAGTCGCAACCTGTTGAGGCAGTAGCCATAGAAGAGGTAACATCTGCCTCATCCGGTTTCATGGAATTTGGGTCCGGATCCATCCAAGACATTCAAGTCATTCTGAAAAAATATCATTTGTCTTTAGGTAATCAACAATATAAAATCTCGAAGGAGATCGTCGCATACCTTATTCCCAAGTTGGCAGAGCTACGTAAAGATCTGACTGCCAAAATGAAAGAAATAAAAGATTTAAACGGCGACTTTAAGACCAATATAGGCGATCATATTGAAGTAACAAATAAACTTCTAGACAAATACATTGCGTCAGTGAAGTTCTTAGACGAAGCATGCGACCCTAATAATAAACAAAAGGAAAAATTAAAGCCAAAACATGACCCATATCTTTTAAAGTTGCAACTAGATTTACAATTGAAAAGACAATTGCTGGAAGAAAATTACCTACAAGAAGCCTTTATAAATCTACAATCCGCCGCACTTGAATTGGAGAAAATTGTTTATTCCAAAATCCAATGTGCCTTACAACGCTATTCAGCTTTGATTGATTCAGAAGCTCGTCTAATGGTCAAAAATTTGTGTCGTGAACTCCAGCAAGGTATTTTATCTAGGCCACCAGCTGTAGAATGGGATAATTTTGTTACTCACCATCCTACTTGCCTGATGGATTTGAAATCAAATGATCCTCTGCCACAACCCAGAAAAGTTTCTGATATCGTTTACCCTAACATGAAATCGCCATTGGCGAAATGTATTAGGGTGGGATATCTACTCAGGAAAACAGAACATTCTAGTTATTTCAGTAGAAGTTATTTTGTATTGACTACAAATTATCTTCATGAATTCAAGAGCAGCGATTTTTTTTTGGACAACAAGTCATTTCATTCAAGGAATAGGACCACTGAACATTCAGACATCACCCTCGCCAATGATAAGTGTACAGCTACTGGCAGTCACTCCTCGAGCAATGGAACCCAAGATTTGAAATTGCCCAAAAGAAGAAAAGGGCTGAGCTCTTCAAATTTGTGTCCCGTGAATAGCCTGTCTTTGAATGACTGCTCTTTGAAGGAGAGCTCCGAGATAACCTTTACATTACAAGGGTATGCTAGTCATCGCTTCTCGGAAGATGCGTCTTCAGTAACGGCACTAGATACCACGACAAATTTGGCAGATGCAACAAATGCATCGGCTACAACCAAAGGGAAACATCAACGGACGCCTTCAACTCTCTCGATGGTGTCCGTTCCAAAATTTTTGAAGGGGTCATCCAAGTCGAAAGAACAAAAAAAGGCTAAAAGGAAGTCTTTAGAAGTGAAGGAGTCTAGTGTGAATAGTAAGGCAGGTGATGAGCAGCACGTCGAATGGACGTTTAAGATTTACTCTAGTAGTTCCGAGCCAACTTCTGAAGAACTGAAGAATTTTAGGAAATGGGTTCAAGATATGAAAGCTCTTACAAGCTTCAACTCTACTTCAGAAAGGTGTAGCTTTATTGAAGAAAAGGTCTTTAAGAGCAGGAGTTACAATAAAGGGGAAGATTCTCGAAGCCTCAAAAACAGAATGTCGACCACACCAGTAAACAGCCTTCCCGAGAGTACAACGTCATCCTCCTCTACTTCAATGCTAAATACAAGGAAGAAAGCAAACCGTCCCCGTCCCCAGTATATAGATATCCCGAAGACTGCGAACGTTGGGGCAGACGCTTTGAATTCCGCATATAGGTCTAAAGTCAACACACCTGCCATTGATGAAAATGGTAATCTGGCTATAGTTGGTGAAACAAAAAATAACTCCTCACAAAGTGCCATTAGCAGAGAAGGTGGAATGCCTCCCTTATCGCCCTCTTCACCTCGCAATGGAGCAGGTAACTTCTATAGTTTATCAACCTTCTCGCCTCAAAAAACATCGCCTTCTGGAGAGGTACCTCAAATAGCTATCAGTAATCACGACATTGAGGCTGTTATTCCGGCAAGTGCGTATTTTGATGATAGCCATAAATCATCTCGTGCTTCTAGTGTTTCATCTATTAGTAATCAACGCAGGCCGTTCTCACTTTCACCATTGAAGAATTCACCTGGTGATTCACCCAGTTGTGTACCATTGGACGCCAGTGCAAATGGATATTTTGGAATCCCGCTAAATTGTAATTCGGAATCAAGAAGGGGATCAGAACTTTCAGCTTTTGAAAATGAGTCACCTTTATTGGAGGAAGATAGAGACCAAAATCTCGGCGGCTCTCGTAAGAGTCGTATAGGCTACATCCCCCAGCAATCTGCTTCGAGGGTGGTATCGAACGAATGAGGATTGAATTACATTAGCGAGAAGACTATGTCACAATCAAATTTAGGATCAAAGAAGCCATTGCAATCTAGAAATATTGGACTTCCTCACAGTTACTTGAAAGAAATATCTAGTGCAGGAAAGGTTACACCTGTGTCTGCTCGATCTAACAATGAGATTTTTCACTCGGGCCAAAGCGGCAGTACTAACGATAGGTCTGCTACGTCTGTTTCCAACAACGAAACTACAAAGACTTACCCAATAAGAGTGCACAGAAACAGCATGTCACTTGATTCATTAAATAGTGGAATAAATCACAAGAAGGCTTCAAGTCATGCTACTGATAGAAAGTAGGAGCCCATCAGCTACTGGAATTGAAGAAGCAGATGGAACGAAGAGTAGGAAGCTAATTACGTTAAATCAATCCATATGTTCGTAGACAGTTATCATGTAATTATAGGTAAATCAATATTCTTGTAAGGACAAAACTTTAAACATTTCAGGATAGCAAATTATCACTTGATTTTACAGCAATGCGTGAATGAGAAAGATACTTTTTTCTCTCTTTCTTCTTCTTCATTTAAAATGACATTGGGATTAGAATTGTTAATCTCCACTTTTTCGGTCAAATTTGCTGCGCGAGCTTTCCGTGAGAGAGGGATTGGCAATGTGCAATCGGCATTGATATCCGATGACTATTCAAAAGTTTTGAGTCTTATCTTGTCAATGGCATTTTTTCTGACCTCCACAATACCAAAATATGGGTTTGCCTAAATCACTATACAAGAAACTACTCATAGATGTCCCGGCAAAGGGCGCCAACCTAAATTGTAGGCAGTCAGCGACTAACGTTTCTCCGGTTGTGACAAATTTCGAGAAATGGTCTGGTAAGCGCAGAAAGATTTACTTTAAAGATGAAGAGGAAATGATGATACAAAATCATTTAGAAAATTTTAATTTGAGAAACAACGTTTATGGCAGAATTTTAGCCTCCCCAATGAGGGCAGAAAAAATTTCAAAACTAAAGTCTTGCAGAGAGCTCCTCATTCCATTGAAAGTAGTATCCACAGATGAAAAAGACCACATTGCTGAAAACAGCAAACTCAAACTAGTTCCTATACTAGAGTATTCCAGACCGTGCAAAAGTTCATACATATTGAACTCAGCATCAATTGTGCGAGACAATTTGGCAGCTGGAAAGTCTTGGTTTCCACTCTCAATATTGCAAAGCTCAACTCAAAAAAAGCTTGTTTTAGATACCTCTACATTCATATCAGAGTATAGCAATCAATTGCTGGAACTTATAAGAGCAAGACTTACAGAAGCATCGAACGTTGAACCTTCTCCGAAGAACCGAGTTTTAGTTACCTACGACGAAACAAATACAGCGCCAATTGAGATAGAACGAATTGAAGATGGTGAATTGAGAGTTACGCAGTCCGTTTTCAACTTGAGCTGTCTCCAAGCGCCAGCATTGGAAGCCACCATGAATAAAGATGAAGCCAATAAGGGGATCTACTTGGACGCTGACCATGACAAGGATCTTATCAAACATCTCTACAGGATTATATTGTTCTCGTTGATGTAACTATTTTCTTGAAGGTAAGTGGGAGGAAAGCGGGATATATAGCTGGAAAATGCCCTTTTCTGTTCAATGAATTACAAAGTTGGCTGTAGAAAAATGGCATCACTCTATAATCCGAAAGTGAAAAATTTGTACGCCGCGGGCGAGAGGATTTAGACCCTTAATCCCGCACATCTACGCAAAATATCTCTGAAGTGTTCCAGAGTTCATCACTTCGCCATCTACCTGCAAGGCTGTATGATTGATAAAAGTGGAAGTTTTTAAGGGTAAATTCATTCTTCAGGTGGTTTAAAATAGTGACATCAAGCTATATTCATAAGGCATACCCATGAATCATATATTAAAGCACGACCAATAATTTACCCATCGTAAAAGATCCTTCTTTTGAACGCCAAATCACATACTTTCTGAACAAAAAAGGCTTTAATTCGAAAGCAAAACTTTCGCTTTTATTTTGACTAATCAATATTCTCGAGTAGATTCACCGTTCATATACCGAGCAGTTAAAATATTCTGCCAGTTACAAGAAACTTTTGCAATGTCTGAGTTACCGTGGTCTCAGATTTGGGATGCTTCTAAATTTTTTTTAATCTTTATGCTTTCCATTATATCAATTCAGAAAATTACAAGCTCCTTTGTATCATGGATATTGGTGCTACGCAATTCCACGATACGAAAAATTTCATTTGGATACTTTTTTGGTACTTCAATAAGGCGAGTATGTATCTTAACAGATTTTGCTGAACTATATATTGGTAAGATAAGTTTGCGAATAAGTTGGAAACCAGGAATCGTGTTCCACAATGTCGATTTGAAACTATTTGAGAAGCGTGGTGATGCTATGATTCACCCAACCAGAGACTCAAAAACGTACTTCAATCCTGAGGATCAAACGTTTACCTTTGTAATTAACAAACGAATTCTATCACTTTTAAAACTTGTGTTTTCATTCTCCACCTTTTTCCATACTTTAGCACTGACAGTACCGAATGGAAAAACATACAAATTAAATATCGGATCTATAACGATATCACATCCGCATGATGACACCATTAAGCTGGAGGCATTTTTGCATGATTTTACCCATTCCGAAACAAATGATACCTTAAATCATACTGGCTTTTTTATGGTGTGTAAAATTGCAAAGGAAAATGACAAGGATACCAAATGCTCGAAGGTTATTTTGAAGAATTGGAAATCGAGTCTAAAGATAAGCGACGTTTGCTGGCACCTTCCAGAGAAAAAAGAAAAAATTCCAAATGAAGATAGTATCGAGCCTTCCTGCGCAAGCGCAGAGGCAGAAATACTCTCTGTATATCGTAGGATGCTGAGGCCTTGTCGTTATCCTTTAAAGACTTTGAATATCCTGGATCTCAAGGTAGAAAACGTGAAGTTTATTTACAAGAAAAAGTTTACGATACGAATTTCAAGTGCTCAAGTTTACCTGGAATCGATTTCCATTTTAAATAACGTTTCCGCTCTGGAACTTTTACCTTTAAATAAACCTACATGGGGTGATTTTGAACTATCACTCTCTGCAAATGCTGTTGTTATTGATATTGATGGCAACACTGCAATTAGAATTCCTTTTGGAAATGTGATATTGACGTCTGATATTTTACTATTTTTACTGGACGACGTACCTCTACAAAAAACAAAGATATCGTCCATATTAAACATCATAAATCCTTCAGTATTTCTCACAATACACCAAGTGCTGGAAATCCTTCATTTGGTTGATAAATTTGATACTTCAGGAGCTACATCAGATACAAGCTCAGACGGTAAGTCATTAAGTATTTTAGATTTAGATATTGATCGATTGCCCAGTTTCAACTTCGAACTGCTGATGTCAAATTTTATATCAAGGCTACACATATCAGATGAAGAGAACGTGACATTTAAGGTTTTCAGCATGCACGCTCTTTTCAGCCGTAATAATATGTCTATGTCTTCCAAGAAGGGAAATCCGATGGCTATGTGTCCAGATTGGCCATTTGCCAAGCAAGGCTTAGTATGCGACCAATTATCTAACTACATTAAAATTGTGGGTACATCACTCTCTTATCTGAGAATTCCAACAGAGGATGACGCTAGTCCGGTGTCTATACCAGTTTGTGGTTTTGAAAGATTAGACACATTTTTGGATGAATTCTCCAATTCTAAATTGAATGTTCAGTCGACACTACGGCATTCATATGTCAGCCTTGAGAACGTTGAAGTTTTACATACTTTAAGCCGCGCATTCGATAAAATTTATTTACTAATATCAAGTAGGAAAAAAAGGAATGCAGCTTATAAAGTAAAAAATAAAAAAATGGAGGATTCGAAAAAGGTTAATAAAAACTTCAATTGGTCATTGAAGCTTAGAGTAAAGGATATCTCATGCTCTTTATTGATATCTGGCTTTCTTCCAAAATTTCTAGACCCCGTGGAGGCAGAAAACTTCAACTTGTCTGACGTAACTAGGGGTGCTAAAGTTGTGCTCACAGAATCGATATTACTAGCGGACAACCAAGAAAAAAATTTCACCATTGTAGATGCATCAGTATATCGTTTCATGGATGACACTGCTCACGAATCGGTACCTGATGATATTTTTCGCTTTACCAACTTATTACTGAGCTTTAACGACTTGAGCGAAATTCGTTTTTCACTTCCAAAAATCAAGTTGAAGATGGATGTGAATATAATCTGGCTTTTGTTCTATATTCAGAGTATATGGATGAAGTTTCGCCCCAATTCAATACCAAGTAAGGCATCCGTGAGCGGCTCAAACTCTGTTGACATTTTAGATAGGCTAGGGGTAGATATTGGAAAACTTGTCATCGAGGTCACGCTTCCTCATGATGCAGAGGTGCTCCTGGTATTAGAAAACATTGCCCTTTCGAACTCTACTAAAAAACTCACAATTTCATCATTATCTGCGTATGTGGTGTCCGTTTATGTGAAGCATATTAAAGTATACGTTTCATTGATGAATATTAATGGCTTTGAGTTGAATATAAAAGACTCAATCCACAAGAAATCTTTAGCCATAGATTCCTCGTTGATTCACTTTCATACAGAGTACCACTTTAGATTCTACATGATAACTGATAACATCGTTACATTGTATAAATCTTATAAGCAGATTAAACTGGCATTTTCCAATTTGCATGAATTTGAAAGACTGTATCCTCAACGGCAGTTTCCCAAAAAAATATCGAACTTCCGTATCTGTTCTCAAGATTTTCTAATCGATATTGAAGAAGATCCTTTCGAGCAAGAGTTAGGATTGATTTTGAAGGTTGGTGTTCTAGAACAACGTGAGAGATTAAAGAAACTCGAAGAATTTAAAGAAAAACTATCAACATATGAAGATATGAATGTACGTTTGAGATCATTGTATGACGCCTCCCGAGGTCAAACTTTTTTTCCAGACTTCTATGCCAACGATCAGGAATATGAAGAAAAAGCTTACCTCAGGTTGCTAGAAAACTTTTCAACGTCGTGGATTGCTAGGTACAGGAAGGCAAAACTCTCTTTTTATGGTATGCCTTATCGCGTTATCTGCCGTGAAGAACTTGGCATAAAATATCACTTGTTTACTAGACAGAAAACTAGTACAGTTGCTAACTTGGTTGTGAAAGATTTCGACTTCCAATTAGGTGGTCCTTCTTTCCCTTTAGACAGTTATATGAACTTTGTATATGAGTACGGAAAGAAAGTCCCAAAGACCACAAAGTATACTTTGCTCATTATACTCGGCCTCAAAATTAAAAGTACTCTATGGGAGTTGCGGCTAAGAGATTATCCCATACCTGCAATATCTTTTCCTGACACATTTACCACGGGTGATGTCATATTTGCTGAGAAAATGCCAGCACCTTGTGCTCTTCAAACCGTTTATGTTCCTTTTGTTAGGTCTGCGCAGGAAATGCCCTATAATAGCGCCAGCACTATATATGGTTCGCACATCATTCGTACTATTAATTCGGTCAAAACATATTTCAATATCAGGTCGATTGTGACATCCTCTTCTCCTGCTAGAATAACATGGGGAAAGTCTTTACAACCTGGTTATGAGTCTTTAATGCTTTGGTTTGACTTTCTAACCAAACCGCTTATCGATCCATCCCAAAAGCTAGGATTCTGGGACAAATTCAGATATTTGGTACATGGTAAGTGGACGTATGAATTTTCAGTGCACAGTGAGATCCATTTAAACATAAAAGGTTCACATGATCCTTATAAGATTACTGATGATGGTGCAGGCCTAGCTTTCTGCTGGTCAGGTGGTACCACAATTTATGTTCACAATTCTGCAGACCCTAAAGAGTTTTTAAAGATCGAATCCCAAAGATTTCAGTTGGCAGTGCCAGATTTCGCCAAGGTCAGTAAGTTTGATAAAGTCTTTATGAAACTTGATGGAAGAGTAATCTGGACTTTAGGTTTACTTTTTGAACAAGGTGATATATCCAGGGCTGGCGACGAGGAGAGGTTTCTTCCAAACAGGCCTCATTACGAAATTCAGCTAATGAATCCTGACGGAATTGCAGATTTAGATCATCATGATACCTATAGAGGGTTTAGAACTTCTTTTATTCACATGTCATTTGGCGTGTACTCTTCGGAGCATGGTTCGATGAATAGTCTTTATCTTGCACCATACGCCCTAACACACTTTTTCAAGTGGTGGAACTTATTCCATACATACACATCTGGCCCTATTAGGCAAGGACGTTTATTCACAGATTTGCTTCAAAACAAGATGAAGTTTGGACGCTCGTTATTTACCATAGCGTATCAGCTACATTTGAAGCGACTAATGGTCACACATATTTACCGACACATTACTACTCAATACGATCTTGAAAAAGATAGCAAGATTACTTTCACCGGTTTAAAGGGTAGATTCGATTCTTTGAAGTTTGATCTACATCAAAAAAAAATTAAACTGACCCATACGAATCAGAAATTAAATAAATCGAAGCCTGTGTGGAAGTTTAAAATGTCTAGGGGCGAGATTGACTGTGCTGAAGCAGATATTAGAATTTTGTCCACAATGTTTGATCAGGAAGCAGTGAAGAGAATTCTCACTACTGGTCTTGATGGTATACTTGAGGAGGAGCCGTCGCGTCCTATCTCTCCGCAAGACGTTGAGCACTTACGTGAATCTGACTGGTACGATTTTGAAGATTATATAGATTTGAATCAAGTACCACTAGGTTCCTCACTTCCACTCAAATTAGAAGCAATACCTTTGTTGTACTCACCTAGGATATCTTATTTTAGAAAAGTAAACGATGATGGCTATGTGCTAGCTTATCCTTTCGGTACTGAAGAATCGCATGATTGTCTGATAGGCAAGAACCACCCAGAATTAACGCAGGAAAGGTTAGCGACAGAGAGAAAACAAGAAATAGAAGAACAATTAAATGCCTTGATGACCACATTGAGCACAACTCAATCAAAAAAAAGCGGAAGTTTGGTGAAAAAGAGCTCAGAAGGCCGAGCAGGTGAAATAAAGGCAGAGGTGGCTGAACTAAGGCATAGATTACACACAGTCAACACTATTTTGAGCGATCTAAAAATTTCAGAAGCTATTCCTGAAGAAAATGTTGATGGTGATGATGATGTTTCCAGCTCACTTACCGATAAGGACGATAATCTGGATGATGTAATTCCGACTCCAACTAGAATATCATTATTAAGAACCAATACAGTCGAATCCTTTGTATCAATGAGAAAAGCTTCTGCTTTGCAAGTTGAGTCCACTTATGACAACCGGTTTATGGTTCATAATATCGAGTTGAAAATTGACAATAATATCAGGCATCACCTTTTGGAATATGCCTCCAGCGCTTTTGAACGGAAGTCTATGAGATTTGCTTTGACTTATAAATCTGTAAGCATATTGAAAGAGTTACTCGGAAATGTCTTGACTGGCGTTAGGACATCGATCGAGGACTATGAATCTATGCTTGAGGATGATTTGGCTAGTAATTCGGAATTTATTGAGCATTTCGAACAACTAATCAGGGATGTTCCAAGTGATGATTTTGACTATGTTGATAATTACCTTTTCAGGCTCATCTCCCCACAAGTACAAATCAAGTCGGACGTTGAAAGGAATGCGGCGGTTATTTTAGCGGCTAGAGATATAGAAATGGGAATTATTGATATAGTTCAAGTGTATGGGAAATCAGGGAAAAGAATTCCTGTTGACGTTGATACCATCGTAGAAACTCGCTATTCTGCTGTTTCAAAGGATATACAATTGTTCACACTATTCAAAAAAGATTTGGATGGCCCTGAAGGCAGATTCTTTCATAAAAATGGATATGGTCTAGACAAAGAGTCTGATGTATGGCCCCCATGGATTCCCCTTGAAATGTGTTTCGACGGCTCCTTATTAGATAAGCATGTCTTTTTGAAGCGAAGATCAATGTTCTTGACATATGTTGCCCCTAACCCCTTATTTTTTAGTGCAAATAACATATCGTCATTTTCCTGTGATTCGAGGTTTCGTATTGCATTTCCAGGACTGATTCTTACTTCCGACTGTCAACAATACTGTGCTGTATACGCAATCGCAGAGGACTTACTTTCTTTTGGCTCATCCTTGGATGAGAAGGTTGAGAAACTTTCCAGGATTTTATTCACCGATGAGGTAAGAAATAACCTGGAAAACCTTGATGTCTCTGTTGTCACAGCCCTACAAGACAGGATTAAAGAGCTGTATTATACTCGAGCATATTTGAAACTTCACGATCCAAGACTATTCAGGAAATCAGGCCAAGAATTAACTTTCGACATACAAACTAGTACATTAAAGTTGACGCTGCTCATGACGGCAATCAAGAAAACTTATGACAGGATGGGGAGCGGTAACAGAATTATACAGAAAAAATTAAGATGGCAAGTTGGAACTGATGAATTGATATGGGAGTTGTATGATGGAAGCAAGACGCCTTTTGTAACAATTGGGCTTGGACCTTCTACTTTTATTCGTTCTGAAACCTCCGATGGTACCAATAGTAACAAAGTATCTATTTCCTCATTACAGTGTTTCAATCAACAGCAACATCCTATTTACACTGAATTGCTGGCCCCATTTTCTGAAAACTCATCTTATAATAAAAATGCCCCGATGGCGGAGATTTTTTGGATATTGGGTCCGTCAGTTGGGGGAATTTCTGATTTGCAAGACTTGATTGTTTCCTTACAACCGTTGATTTTCAAGATGGATCATAAAACATCTGAGAAACTTATGAATTATCTTTTTCCAAAGATAGAACAAACTTGCATAGAGCCTAGTTCACCAGATCAGGTGCCACGAACTTCCACCAGTTCATTTCATTTATCTTCCCCAGGTTTGCGCCACAGTTTTTCTAATGGCTCTTTATCTGCAAACGATGCAAAAGATGTTGATTCTTGGGATTTGCGCAGCATTCAAAGCAACAAAGGAGGCTTGAGAGAGAGAAAAGATGATCACAGGAAAATATCAGCATCACTTTTTGTGCAGCCTGATTACAACATCAATGAAATGGTGAAGCGATCAGGAACATTTTTCAACGTAAAATCTATTGTAATCCGAAAAACTTTAATGTCCGTATGTTATAAAGGTTCTCACAGCCTCTTGACTGATGTTAATGACTTGATTGTTAGAGTTCCTGTCTTGAAATATCACAATAAATTGTGGTCAAGGGAAGAATTTTTCACAGCATTGAAGAGAGACGTTGTAAGGATAGTTTTACAACATTTGGGGAATATAATCGGTAACAAATTTTTGCCGCACAAAAAAGAGAATAAGAAGAAAACTTCAATGGAAATACACCGGCTACTAAGTCCCGATTTCGAAAGTCGTAACACTTCACATATTCGCGAAATCAAAGGACATCCTGATTCATTTGATTTCTCCACTTCCTCCTCAGGCGCCAGATCAATAAATTCAGATGCAGCTTATGATGAAAATGATATAAATGCGGAAATAAAGCCATTTTACCCTGTTATAAGTAACAGTCCAAAAAATAAGTGAGAAAACACGTTTAGTGTATCTCTTCTGTAAATATTCTTCAGTTACATAGTAATTGTATTTCATACAAATAATAAAAGTCAGCAAGATTTTTTTAAGCCGCTCATCTTTTTTTTTCAATTCGTCAATGAATGATATGATGCCTGGCGAAAGAATTCTTGGTCTATCGAATAAGTGGGTAGAAAATAGTTTGATAGCAAAATCTCTCATTATCAAAGCAGTCAGCCAGGTTCTAATAGAAGAGAAATGTCATTGGAAGCTATTAGTTTCAACAGATCAAATCCAGAAAGAGTTTCGGTAAAGATACTTGATCAATTGCTTTTACCATATACCACTAAATTCGTTCCAATTCACACAATTGAGGATGGGTATTCAGTCATCAAAAAAATGCAAGTGAGAGGTGCTCCGGCAATTGCAATTGTGGGTTCTCTATCAGTTTTGACTGAAGTCCAATTAATAAAATGTAACATAACTTCCAATGTTAAAGAACTTTACAATTTGTCAAACTGGGAATCTATAAAAAAAATGGTAAACGAAAAGTTGGATTTTCTCTTGAGCAGCAGGCCAACAGCGGTCAATTTATCGAATTCCCTTGCAGAGATTAAAAACATATTGAAATCTTCAAATGATCTCGAAGTTTTTGACCGTGATTTATACAGTTACGTCTGCAAGTTAGTAGATGATGATTTAGCAAATAACATGAGAATGGGTGATAATGGAGCTAAATATTTGGTAAATATGTTAGAAAAGGATGGTTTCAAGGGCGCATTTGCTGTCCTAACCATCTGTAATACTGGTTCCTTGGCGACTTCTGGATATGGCACGGCTTTGGGAGTTATCCGTTCTTTGTGGAAGGATTCACTCGCTAAGACTCAAAAAGTACGTTCAGGATCGAATGATGAAAAACATCCTAAGATGGACCATGTATTCCCATTGGAAACACGGCCTTATAACCAAGGGTCAAGGTTGACCGCGTACGAACTTGTTTACGAAAAAATTCCATCAACTTTGATTACAGACAGTTCCATCGCATATAGAATTAGTACCAGTCCAATTCCAATCAAGGCGGCCTTTGTCGGGGCTGACAGAATCGTCCGCAATGGAGACACAGCAAATAAAATTGGTACCCTACAACTTGCTGTAATTTGTAAGCAATTTGGAATTAAGTTTTTTGTAGTCGCCCCTAAAACAACTATCGATAATATAACCGAAACTGGTAGTGACGTTATTGTGGAAGAACGTAACCCCGACGAATTCAAATTAGTCACTGGTACGGTTGTTAATCCTGAAGATGGTTCCCTGGTTCTGAATGCATCAGGTGATCCCATCTCAGGAAAGGTTGGAATTGCCCCGCCTGAGATTGATGTCTGGAATCCTGCTTTCGATATTACTCCACATGAGTTTGTTGACGGAATTGTTACTGAAGAAGGAGTATTTACCAAGAATGATCAGGGTGAATTTGATCTACGAAGTCTTTTTTAGATATCATTTAAATTAAAGTTTTGAAGTAAGTACTTTTTTCAGGACGAATGTCAAGATTTATATTGATTGGGAAATAACGCTTATCTTTCCTGTTCGAAAGTTAAAAAGAAACTCTACTATTAGGTTGACTCGATAAGAAGACATTTAAATGCTTATATTCAGAATTTCGAGAATATATAGTTACTAGAAGTTGCAGTCGGGTAAGGCTTATTCATGTTTTTGTTTGAATTCTTGGAAATATTTTTAAGAAAAGAGCCAAAAACAAAGGAAGAACTCCTCATAGGGGGCTCGAACCCCTGACATTTCGGTATCCTTGCCTAAGCGAATAAGCTTAAAAGCCGAACGCTCTACCAACTGAGCTAACAAGGATGAGTTCTCCGGCTGATGACCTCCACATAAACCAATATCCATACCAGAACTTTTGATATACAGTTTGCTGACAACAAGTGTAGCGTTGTAGACCATTTTAATGTGGTCACAATCCTGTAATTTCATTTTTTTAGGGCAATAGCTGAGGTATTGCTATGAGTTGTGTCCGCATTATTCGTCAATTACCACATGTGTTCCGCACAGTGTCAGAACAATAACCAGCAATTCTCATCAATTGCTGTTGTTGTTGATGCAGTACAATCACATAGGGTGTTTATAAAATGACGTATATAACGGAACACCGGTGGAATAAGAATCAAACTGCCGTCAAATTTGGTGGAAGCGGAAGCGCAAAAATTGATAATGCATTGAATTCATGAATGGCGGCTTACAAAACGAAGCAAATATGGCATCCCAACGATTGTCACAGAATTTCACTGGAATCCGAATTGATGCGGCAACAAATGTCACGTTTTCCCGCATACAATCTCCCATCTTCAAGAGACAAACGCATGTAGCACAAACTCTGGTCAAACACGATTTGAAATCTTTTAGTTTTCTTGAATATATGTGCGTCTTTCTTGTTTCACCTATTTTGGATACCATCATCTCATAATGTAATTCGCAAGAAAAAACAATTGAGAAACATTCTGATGTGGGACTTCAGCAAAAAAGAATCTTGGTAAACACCCCCTAAGACAGAAACAGGGGGACAGAGAGCAATCGTGCCGTTGTTGTTGTTTTGTGTGTCCCTGCCTCATTTGCACAGCTGCTTAAATTGCAACTCTACGTTTTTTGCAGTGTGCTGATGCATTAAAACTACCTACACAAGATCGCCTTCTACGCATTTCGTTTCGTGCCATGCTGCATTGTTGTTGACAACGGGGCACACAAAGTTTAAAATCAACTGGCAACGTTGTTATCACCGTGGAAGTTTAGAATGATAAGTCCTTTAACCTGATTTTCGGAAATAGCCGCCAAAAAAAGAGAAAGCGAAAAATCTGCGGGTAATGGTTTTCTCAATATGTTTACATCTATGCCCCGTTTAGGAAAGTGGGCGTCTAAGGCAGCGATCAGAAAAGGGAATTTGTAAACATTGTGACTGCATCAGGAAAAGTCAACAACCATGTTCGCGATACAGATGGACTTTGGTGCCTGTCGCTCGAGAGGATAGCAAACTCCTTACAGTTGGTATCTGTGAATAGCATGAGCATGAGTTTCAAATATTTCATCTTAATGAAAAATATAGCCTGTTTAGGGAAAAGAGAAATAGATCTTTTCTCAAAATTTTAAAAAGGAAAAATTGTCGAAATATAATAAAATAGATTCTTGTAGGCTAATTCTTTACCAATTTAGCTAGACATCTGAAAAATCCACAATTTTAGCATAATTTTACTTTTCTAGTATTAACTTTGTCGCTCATTTCAAGAGTTAAAGTATCTTCCAATTGATACTTCAAAAACGCAGGGAAGAATAGCAAAAGAAGTCTGGACACTCACTTATTCTTTTTTTGATCAAGCCAGTATATAGCCAAACGTACTGCGAAAACCGACATAGAATACCCGTTTAAGACGTTTTCTCGGCTAAACATCTGTTGCTGTTTTTTTTTTTGATTTTCTAGCAACATAGCAGAAATTTGAAAGCATTGTATAAAAGTTTCAGTTCTCTCGTTTATCAAAAGTTTTCGAAAACTTGCTTATTTCCTCCGAAGAAACTTTTATTATTGATTGCTCCTCTTCATTAATCTTATAAATGTCCAACCCAATAGAGGGCACGGAAAACTCACAAAATACCAGCTCATCAAGATTTTTGAGGAATGTACAACGGTTGGCCTTGAACAATGTAACAAATACAACAATTCAGAAGAATAATACCAATCCTTCTTCTCTAACAAATTTCAAATCTACGCTGAGCTCTGCAAAGAAGGAAGGAAGCAGGATTCCCCAGTTTACTAGAGACACCGTACCCAGACCAACAGCCGCACTAGAGGAAAAAGGTATTCTGACAAATAATAGCATAAATCAACTGGCCAACAGTAATCCTTCGGATAATAAAGAAAACCAGGATCCAAGTGCTAAAAAATTTGGCACATTAGCCTCTATAAAGGAGGGAAGAACGGAAGTGCCTGAAGAAAGAAGTGTACAGGAATCCTCTTCCGCCAAGGAAATAATCCAGCATGATTCCTCAAAAAGCACTGAGCCCGGAACTATTATCGTTAATAAAGCGGTCGAAAATGAAAAACTTCATCCAGCCGGAGGTCAACTCGAACTTAGAAGTAAGGAAACTGAAAATGATAGTGGGAAGAAAAGACCAATTTCTACAATCGTTGAGCAAGACTTACCTAAAAAATTCAAGGTGTGTGATGAAAATGGTAAAGAAGAATATGAGTGGGAAGATTTAGATGCAGAAGACGTGAATGATCCTTTCATGGTCAGCGAATACGTCGATAGTATATTCGAGTATCTTCATCAACTAGAAGTTATCACTCTACCCAAGAAGGAAGATCTCTACCAGCACAGAAATATTCATCAAAACCGAGATATCCTAGTTAATTGGTTGGTCAAAATTCACAACAAATTTGGCTTGTTACCGGAGACTTTGTATCTTGCCATTAACATAATGGACAGGTTTTTATGTAAAGAATTAGTTCAATTGGACAAACTACAACTAGTTGGTACTTCATGCCTTTTTATTGCCTCTAAATATGAGGAGGTATATTCTCCTAGTATAAAGCATTTTGCCTCAGAAACAGACGGTGCATGTACGGAAGATGAAATTAAAGAAGGTGAAAAATTCATTTTAAAGACATTAAAGTTTAACTTGAATTATCCCAATCCGATGAATTTCCTGAGAAGAATTTCCAAGGCAGACGACTACGATATACAGTCTCGAACACTTGCCAAATTCTTATTGGAAATATCATTGGTAGATTTTAGATTCATTGGAGTATTACCTTCATTATGCGCGGCCGCTGCTATGTTTATGTCGAGAAAAATGCTAGGAAAGGGTAAATGGGACGGTAATCTGATACACTATAGTGGGGGATATACTAAAGGAGAACTTGCTCCCGTTTGCCACATGATAATGGATTATTTGGTGAGTCCAATAGTCCACGACGAATTTCACAGAAAATATCAATCCAGAAGGTTCATGAAGGCCTCCATAATTTCCGTTCAATGGGCTTTGAAGGTTAGAAAAAACGGCTACGATATAATGACTTTGCATGAATGAGGAAAAGGGGCAATATTAAAAGCTTGTTTAACGAATAAACGATAAGTGCCCATATAAAGGATATAACTGCTATTTATTATCCTTTTCTCTTCAAATTTCCATTTATTCTTACGAATCTCAAATCCGATTTTAGTGCCTTCAATTTATTTATATTTTTAGCCTGCCAACAAAGATTTTTTGAATCCTGAGATTACCAATGAAAGACCTTCACTTTTTATTCTCACAAATAATACCATACTTTTAACTCCAAATTTTGATTTTGATTTCGTAGCATGGTTTTTTTTGTCTCAGTTCAATTGTTTCAGGACGCAAGCGGTAAGAATAAAGAAAGAAGCTATTAGATATAATGATTTTTTGTATTGAGACTTTGACAACCCGGAAGATACCAGAAACTTACCTTTGTTAAGGCCACTTCCATTTCATTTTCATTTCGTTTATAACCATTTCGGTTTAATTACTCTAATTAACTTTAAAATAACACTAATAATAATAAGAGAAACTATAATAATAAAACTAATAGTAATAACAAAAATAATATTAATAATTATAACAATTATAATAACACTAATAATAGTAATACATATGCTGGAAGTGAATGCGCTTACTATTATAAGCCATTTATGTATACATATATATATATATATAGATGCAGAAATTTTCTCTTTGAGTGGAGCAGAAAGAAGAAAAAAGATAGAGAGCGTATGCGAATTCATGAGTACTATCAGCGCTGTTGTCGTTGTAAATGGAATAAATTCTGAAAGTTGTTGCTCACTTCAGATTTGCACCAGTTGAAAGTTTGGAGATAAACCGAACCAAATCTCGGCTTCCTGTACTTCAAAGTCAAGGAATCCAAACGAACTTTAGAAACAGCAATGTCTGTTACTAGATCGATACAGTAGGATTGAAATGTTTCATCTTGTATCGGGTCAATTCCGCCACTGTAATGCTCGAGAGTTTTGTTCCATAGTTCATGCTTGTTTTTATTGGTCACTCTTCTCGCCACATACATAGCCATCGCACTTATGATAGATGGTGGCAAATGAATGAATTGATGACAACAGTAGGCATACTCTAAGATAAACTTACCGATGTTTCTATCAGCCAGATTATAATCATCTGCCTTGGAGATCCTTCTCAGAAAATTGAGTGGGTTGGGCCAACCAACATTGAATTGCAAAGACGTGAGCATGAACATTTCCGCACTTTTTATGTCATTTTTGGAAGCTGCACCATCGGTGATGTAAGCATATTCTGCTAACTTGGGCAAGTTTACTTCTTCAAATTTTGCCGCTATAAAAAGCGAGGTTACTGCTAATAGTTGTAATTTGTTCATGGTGACCTTATTTTTGGCTAGGAATCTATCCATTACGTTTATGGACAGAAATAATGTTTCAGGATAGCACTGGAATTTTTCGTGCACTTCTACTAGCCAGTCTACTAATATTGCTCTCATAGAAGGCCTTAAATAATACTTCGAGGTTTTGTCAAGCAAATAATTGTGAGATGGTAGCGTTTCTAACTCTCTTTCATACAAAAATTCGAAAATTTCTGAAGAATATTCTGCTACCATCGCAGAATCGTTTTTTTCAGCATAGTCTAAATCCTTCCAGCCAACTATTCCATCATTTTCCTCAAAATCAACTTTGCGTCTTTTGCTTGATACGGAAATATCATCATCATCATCATCATCATCATCATCATCATCATTTTCTGCATTTTGATCATTATAAATCTGCCTTTTTTGAATGGCGGTAACAATAGGTCTGCTGTTTTCTTCTTTTCGTACTTTGGCGGCTTTGCTGTTTGTTGCTATCTTCTTGTTTTGGCTTAGAGGATTATTGTTTACAGGCACATCAGTTAAGGCTCTTCTTGTTTTGGAGTCTTGTAAAAATTGCTCCTTACTAGAACTCCCATTTGTCGAAATTATTTTCTTAGCCTGAGTAATTTTTACGCTTGTACTGCTCAATTGTGTCTTGTTTTCATTATGAATCATAGAACTGCTTCTAACGCCGTGCTCGTAGTCCTCATTGCATCCCATTGCTTAGAAAAAGTGTTTAGCGGCTTTGAATTACAATCACAGACGCGTTACTGCTGAATATCTTAGTGTCTTTAACTGTGTGCAAAGGAACTATTTAACCCTGTGAAATTTTCAAAGACTAACAACCTGGACAAGTAGATGAAAGAAAATTATCCTTTCTTAAAAAGCTTAGCAGTTAGTTACGTGTAGCTTGTAATAAGACTAACGAGCGCGAATAGAGCTTTTCTCACTGTGCAGGATAGTAGCAAGTCACCAGTCATAAAGAAAACTACGTTCCATCACAGAGATGCTGTGGCCGCCATCCTAATGTGGGCAAAGCGCGTGAACTGCGACGACGCGCTTCGCCGTTATGTTTTGTGCCAGCAAGAACGCGTTTTCACCATTTGAGTTGTTCCGTTTTTTTGCTGGGCGTTTTCACTGAGGATAGCAAGCAGAATGATTTGTGGCATGGCATGTGCTGATTGAGATTGTTATTGATAATACGCAATATGCTTGTGTCTGTTTTCCTCTAATGATATTAAGAGAAATAGGATTATGGTAGCCGAAATAGAAAAAATAAAAGCTCGCACTCAGGATTGAACTAAGGACCAACAGATTTGCAATCTGCTGCGCTACCACTGCGCCATACGAGCCTTCTGTTTGATTGTTCATTTTCTCATTATCATATAGCTCAACATGAGCGTAATATATTATAAGCACCCCAACGGAAGCAAACAGCTTGTTTAGCATTCCTTCATCCCACTAAAGATGAAAACTGCGTAACATGTACGAAGTACACTTTAGAACACAGTCTGAATACTTCCAGATGGTAATGATGAGTAGTTATGTGAATAATGATGAACCTATTGACCAGTAAAATCTTGTGGCATTTATTGGGATTCCATTTTTGATAAGGTTAATAATATTACGTATATAGGATATACTAGAAGTTCTCCTCGTGGATTTAGGAATCCACAAAAGGGAATCAACACTTTTACATAATCTTATTCTTATTTCTTTCTTCATTTTATACGTCTTTATTCATTAATCCTATTGCATTATCAATCCTTGCACTTCAGCTTCCACTAAATTCGATGACTGTTCTGAATCTTATTTCACTGGTCTGATAATTTTCGTCATCTTCTTAACACCGTATATAATAATCTTCTAGTTACGTGATTGAATGTATTAATCAGCTGTACTAGTAATTGATGGATAGTTGATTAACCCATTAGTTCCAACACTTACACTTGTAATCATTATTATAAATCGATTTTTTTTTTTGGTTCTCCTGTTAGTTTAGTTGCCCATTAAAATTTTCCTTTTAGGGAAACAAAGTAGCAAATTGGCCCTAAATATAAATAACGAATATATAATTTTTTTTCCTCGAAATGATAACACAATCTTACATACACACCTAAGACCAGGATGTACAAAATTAAAGATAACACGAATTTTACCTTTAATAGGAAATAGCAACTTCAAAATACAAGATCCCGTTCATTTTGGTTCTTAAGATAGCTTGTTTATTTTTCTTAGGATGAGGATAAGCGAACATAAGATATTCTTTGATCATGGCAGTTCGATTCATCAAAGAATTCTTTTTGCTCTATGTGCGATTGCAGTCCATTATTTTTTTGAACTTCTGAAGTCAAAACCGTTCGCGGAGTTTTTTGATGCGGTATTTTACATGCCTATTCTCACTGCGAAAAAAAATGAAACACATATTTACACGATTTTCAAACAATTTTTCAACTAGTGGCCATGCAGAGTAGTAACACCTTTGTTTTATCTTTTTAGGTCTTGATTACATAATATACAGAAGAGCCAAGTCGATGAACAACGAATAGAAAAATAATTCTATAGAATGTCCTTGAGAGAAGTAATTAACTATGAGGTTCCCATCTATATCCCATTGTCTTACAGCAATAGGACTCATAAAATATGTAAACTCCCAAATGGTATCTTGGCTTTATTAATATCAGATCCTACAGATACCTCAAGCTCATGTTCACTTTCAGTTTGCACGGGCTCCCATAACGATCCAAAGGACACTTTAGGCTTAGCACATCTTTGTGAACACATGATCCTTGCTGCCGGTTCCAAACAGTATCCGGATGCGGGTTTATTTCATACATTAATTGCCAAAAATAACGGTTCTCAAAATGCTTACACGACAGGAGAGCAGACGACTTTCTATTTTGAGCTCCCCAATTCTCAAAGCAATGGTGAATTTGCGTTTGAATTTATATTGGACGTGTTTGCTTCATTTTTTAAAAACCCACTCTTCAACCCCTTATTGATAAGCAAAGAAATATATGCCATACAAAGTGAGCACGAGGGAAACATTTCATCAACAACAAAAATATTTTACCACGCAGCAAGACTGTTGGCTAATTCCGATCATCCTTTTAGCCGCTTTTCCACTGGAAACATCCACTCATTGTCAAGCATACCGCAATTGAAAAAAATAAACTTGAAGAACTCATTAAACGCCTATTTTAAAAATAATTATTTCGGCGAGAATATAACGATCTGTATAAGAGGGCCACAATCCGTTAATATTCTTGCGAAATTAGCCATTTCCAAGTTTGGTGATATTAAGCCTAAAAACAGCGTGGAAGGAAACAATTTTTCAATCAGAGCAGGGTCATTTCGAAGATCACGTTCAGTGAAAAGCACCGGGGATTTTTCGAAGAATGATCATCGGAAATTAGAGAGCTTTAAAATACTAGAAACCGTATGGGAGGAAAAATACAAAAATTCAAAGTGTTTTGAACATCCTCCGGGAAAGAATACGATATTTATTAATTCAAACAAATCCCCAGTAATCAGATTTCTTTTTCCAGTCTCAGACAAAAATACCAGGTTTACGAAAGAAGACATCAAAATTTACAGTCATTTATGGTGTGAACTTTTTGGCGATGAATCTCCAGGTTCTTTGGGCTCTTACTTAGTGTCAAGAGGCTGGATAACAAAATGCTTCGCCTTCACCTCAGAATTTGCTATTGGTAACATAGGATTGATGTTGGAGCTAGAACTTACAAATAGTGGCTGGGAAAGCATTAAGGACATTACGACAACAATATTTTCTAAACTCTTACCGTCCTTTTACGTAAAGAACATCGATTATTTGATCACTTTTTTGAAAGAGCAAAATTTAATTGATATTGCCCGTTTTCTATACCAGAGTTCAGAGGATATACCCATGGAAGAATGTTCAAATTTAAGTACTATTCTTCAAGAAAATTTGGAGTATCTGACCCCCTCCAATGTATTTAAAGGATTCAAATCTCTTATTGAAATAGATGATCCCAATATTGACAAGTATGAAAACAGTGAGGCTAACATGCAATGGTGGATAGGTCAGGCAATAAAGTTTCAAAACTTTTTAAAGTCGCACATGAATCATGAAAACACGCGCCTTTTGATATTAGGGAATGTAAAATCCTACGAGGTGTTTGACAAGATCGAAAAAAGGAGTGAAATGTACACTGACTTTTTTTATGAGTTTGAATATTATACGGGAAAGGTAGATCTGACGAGAGATGATGAGTCTTATGCAAAAAGCTACTATGAATTTAATTTTCCAACAAGCAATATTTTTTTACCGGATTACATCAATGATCCTTTGAAACTACAACAACTGTTCCTAGAATGTTCACTAAAATCTAAGTTCGCTACACTTAGGCCCCAAATTCAAAGTGAGCCCACCAAAAGACTACCTCAATTAGTCAGCAAAAACCTGAACTATGAGATGTGGGTACTAAAGGAAGATCCAAATTTTATCTCGGATAATAAATCAATCGTATCGTTTGAAATCTTGGGATTAGGTATCAAACCTAGTCCAGAAGCGACAATCCATTTGGAGGTACTAGCACAGGTACTATTTATTATAACATCTTCATACCTTTATCCTGCTCTAAGGGTTGGTTATACGTACGAGATTGCTTCCTCTAGTAAGGGCAATGTGACACTCCGGTTTACCATTTCTGGATTTTCTGAGGGTGTTTATACGATAGCAAAAACATTCGTAGATACCCTAAAAAAGATTGCAACGGATGCGACCTTCCTTTCCAAAGATACAGTGAGAAAGGCAAGAATTTTAGTCAGAAGGAAATATGAGGGGGCATCATCTGATAACTGCGTGAAATTAGCTAGCATTGGGTTATTGATTGTTTTGGAGGAGTATATGTGGACTTTACAGGATAGAATTGATGCACTAGAGCTTACAGAGACGAGCTCTTTCAAAGAATTCTGTTATTTGTTTTGGAACAATCCCAAACGCTTGGTCTTGCTTATACAAGGAAATCTTGAATATGCCGACGAAATCAACCATTACTTAAACAACAATTTTACGCAGCACCTCAAAGTAAGTAATGAAGATAATAGGCCGACCATATGCCTTTATCCCTCACCCAGCACTAAAAATCTAGATCGTGGCACAAATACCTTCGTATCGTATAACGGTCACCAAGATGATCCAAACAACAGTATTGTGTATTTTATTCAGACAGCAAAAAGGAATGATATCGAAAGCATGACACTAACATTCCTAACTGAGTATTTGTTTTCACTGACATTAGTGCCTGATTTGAGAAATAAGAAACAAATTGGGTACATTGTCTTAGGAGGCCTCAGAGTTTTAACAGAGACCGTTGGAATTCACATAACTGTGATGTCTGGAGGCCCCGCTCATAATCTTGAAAACAAAATCAATGAATACCTATCTTATTTACAATTGCAAGTCCTAAACACCTTTACAGAATCCGATTTTCGCAGAATACTTCTGGAACCATTTTTAGCCCTATTGAAACAGAATAGTTTTAATAAACTAGAATCATCGTCTGGTCCTGTAAACCTGTTGAATGAGATAGTAGCCAATGTACAAAACGGCGACAATTATACTCTCAACAATAGGCAGATGAAACAACATAGGAAAATAAGGAACAAAATTATCGAAAGAAGGTTCAGTTTTCAAGACGAATATGAAATGTTTGACATTCCATTTTTGCAAGGATTAACTCTGAAAAGATATTTGGAATTTTTCGAATCAAAAATCTCTATATACTCCAGGCAAAGAAGTAAGCTTTCAATCATGATTACAAGCCCAATGGCAGAAGAAGACATTGTCAGCAGAAAAATGTTTCTCCAGCTGGAGGCCTTCCTGAAAATAAAAGGGTTTGCAATAAAGAGTGAAGATTTGAAAAGTATTGTTGATAATTCAAAAGGTAGCCCTGTTTTACTTATAAAGAACCTTTTTACTTCTTTTCGAAGGAGAAATGAAGCTTTCAAGCTTGGTGCCGTTGTATTACAGGAAATATCGAAAATAATCATTGTTAGTTTCAAACAGAGGTATGATTCTATTTTAGGTTTTCCTTTGCATAAAAATGAACATCAAGATATAGAGAAATTTTGGAAGACAGATATAAAGCCGATTATTCCTCTTCAAGGGCTTCCTGACCCAAATGTTTTCCGAAGAGACGCTCTTTGAGTAGCCTTTTCCCATCCCAGCCCTTCTAATGCACTTTTCTTTGTCAAGAGAGCGCTGCCACATTGCTATGCTACGATACATTTTGTTACATAACTTCATTCATAAATAGTACATGATACACTTTATTTCATAAATAGTACGTGATACATTTTACAATGCCGAACTGCACCTTGATAGTTTGTCACTTTATGCTACAAATGTACTTATGTTCTCATGTATTGGCGCCACCCTTTAAAAATTGCTCGGGACGACGGTAAAATGAGCAAAAATGGCACGATTCTGAAAAGAGCACTTTTCCAAATTCGGGCTACAAAATGCAGAATAATTATTACGATGATGCCATCTCAAAATGGTCCGGTATAGTCTACCTGCCCAAGGATTGCGGTACAGATAGTTTCAATAGCTGAATACTGTGCTTTAAAAAAAGAATTCCCGCCAAATATCCTGACCCGAATAACAGAGGTCGCAAGCTAACAGTTTTGTCAAAAAAAGTAATATTTCAACTGGATCTAAGTCACGTTTGTTGAAAGGCCCCAGTGATAATAACTACGAAGAGAGCGCGTCACACTCAAGTTCAATATGGATGGTATGTCTATGGGCAGTAGTATGAATATGGATGCAATGTCTAGTGCATCCAAGACAGTAGCATCGAGCATGGCATCGATGAATATGGACACCATGTCCAGTGCCAGCAAAATCTTGACATCGAGCATGGCATCGATGAGTATGGACGCCATGACCAGTGCCAGCAAAACCTTAGCATCGAGCATGGCATCGATGAGTATGAACGTCATGTCCAGTGCGAGTAAAACATTAACGTCGAGTATGGCATCGATGAGTACGGACGCCATGTCCAGTGCCAGCAAAATCTTGACATCGAGCATGGCATCGATGAGTATGGACGCCATGACCAGTGCCAGCAAAACCTTAGCATCGAGCATGGCATCGATGAGTATGGACGCCATGACCAGTGCCAGCAAAACCTTAGCTTCGAGCATGGCATCGATGAGTATGAACGTCATGTCCAGTGCGAGTAAAACATTAACGTCGAGTATGGCATCGATGAGTACGGACGCCATGTCCAGTACCAGCAAGACGCTGGTTTCAAGTATGGCCTCAATGGCGGGCATGTCGATGAGCAGTAGCTCAGCAACAATGAGTTCGGCCAGCGCACAGGCCACTTCGGATTCTAGCATGTCAGATATGTCAGGTATGTCAGGTATGTCAGGTATGTCATCTTCAAGCAACAGTAGTTCTTCCGGGATGGATATGGATATGGATATGGATATGGGAATGAACTATTATTTAACTCCCACATATAAAAACTATCCTGTCTTATTCCACCATCTACATGCAAATAACAGTGGTAAAGCCTTTGGTATTTTCTTGTTATTGGTCGTTGCTGCTTTCGTTTATAAGTTATTGCTTTTCGTCAGTTGGTGCCTTGAAGTGCACTGGTTCAAGAAATGGGACAAGAAAAATAAATATTGTACTTTATCTTCTGCAAACGACGAAGACGATGTGAAAAATTACGGCACGCAAAACAATTTCGAAATTCAAGGTTTGCCTAAGCTACCAAATTTACTAGGTGAAATATTTGTTCCTTCCTTAATGGATCTCTTCCACGACATCATTAGAGCATTTTTAGTATTCACCTCCACCATGATCATTTACATGTTGATGCTTGCTACAATGTCTTTTGTTTTAACTTATGTTTTTGCGGTCATCACTGGTTTAGCTTTGTCAGAAGTCTTCTTTAATAGATGCAAATTAGCCATGTTGAAGAGATGGGACATTCAAAGGGAAATTCAAAAAACAAAGAACTGTCCTGGATTCGGAAACTGCCAATGTGGCAGGCATTCCGAACTCACCCCTGATCGTATTGCCGTTGCTGACACTACTTCAGCCAGTGACCAAAGTACCCGCTTGGAAAAGAATAACGGTTCTAACGTTGCAATTACTGACAATAACCAAACAACTCCACCAGCACAAAAGGAGGGATGTATTTTGTGCCAAAGTCTCGAGGAAAAACCAAGAAAACATAGAGCGTGACATTCTTGAGAGTTCCAAATTACAGGAACAGTCTGGGAATATGGACCAGAACCTGCTTCCAGCCGAGAAATTTACTAATAACTAATAATTGATCCAAGTTCACCTACCCTCAATCTCCATCTTTTCTTTTCTTTACACATCCAAAATAGAGATATACTTCCTGTGTTATTCAAAAAGTTGACAAATCTTCTTGAAATGGATTTTCCCCATTCATACATAAAACAAGTAGAGAAAAAAATACAGAGGCCTTCATATAAATAACAGACTTGTATATAGTTGAATGTCTAAGTAATTTTAATTTGAAAGCCACTACAGCATTATCCTATTCGCGTGGTAAAATGAGTGATAAAAACTCATTTGCCAACTTATGTTTAGTTTCCGTTATTTTCCACGTTTCCTTTATACTCACCGAGGTTGAATCGCTCCCGCGCGAACTTTTTTTCTTTTTTTAACAAAAAAGAAAGCATAGTTCTAGATCGTGTCATACTCATCTACTCGGCAGTGTGGCAACTTCTCGAAACAGGACTAGGCATCATATAGGTAAAACTCGTGAAATAAAAATATTTTGCTAGCTTTGTTTAATTTAGCCTGTAGAAAGAACTGCATAGAGAAAGCAACAAGACAATGCTCAGGTATAGCTCTTTGCCAATCAAGAGAGTAATCTCTCATTCAACACCAAGTGTTACTTTGATTTCTTCTCGTCTAGCACTGTCGAGATCGAACATGATTCCATTGTTTAATCCAAACTTCAATCGTTGGAACTCATCAGCGTCAGAGAACTCAAAAAAGGACCCAAAGACGCTGAATGCAAGCCAGCAAAGTGCGACCAAGGTTTTTCCAGTAAAGGAGAAGGAAAAGTTACCATTCAAGGTTAAAATGCAAAAAGCGCTCCGTCATTATTGGGATGGTTCCAAACTTTTGGGGTTGGAGATGAAGATTTCTTCCAAACTGTTAATGAAGAGCGCAGCAGGTTACCCATTAACAAGAAGAGAGAACCTGCAATTGAAGAGAACCACCCAAGATATTATTCGGTTGGTTCCATTTGCTGCTTTCCTTATTATCCCATTCGCAGAATTTCTTCTACCGTTTGCGTTAAAATTATTCCCCAATTTACTTCCTTCCACCTACGAATCGAGCAAGAAACGTGAGAATAAACTAGCAAACCTTAGAAACACAAGAAAGTTGATGTCTGAAATTATTAAAAACAACAAGCCCCATTTCAAGCCCAACAATATTTCTGAGGAACAAAAGGCCCTGTTTAATAGGTTTTACACACACGTCCGTGCAACAGGGGTGCCTGAATCTCGCCAACAGTTAATCGAAGTGGCCAGATTATTCACCGATGATACCGTACTAGACAACGTCACGAGGCCTTACTTAATCGCACTGGCCAAATACATGAATTTGCAACCGTTCGGTACGGATGTGATGTTGCGTTATCGTATCAGATACAAGATGCTTGAATTAAAAAAAGACGATTTGTCTATATATTATGAGGATGCGGAACAACTTTCCCTATCTGAACTGAAAACTGCATGCGGCTCTAGGGGTATCAGAAATGTGGATGTGGAGCCCAGCGTATTGTATTCGAACTTGAGATTATGGCTAAACATGAGGCTGAAGGACAAGATTCCATCAACGTTATTGATTATGGCTACTGCTTACAACTACGGTAACGTACAATCAAAAGAGACCTTGTACGACGCATTATGCGATGTTCTGATCAGCATTCCTGATGAGCTATACCATGAAGTTAAGGTGAACGTCGTCAAAGAAGATGAAGTGTCTGCCAAGCAAAAATTGAAACAATTGCGAGAGCAAGAAGAAATCATGAAAGAAGAGGAACAGCAAGAAGAAAACGCTATTGTTAGCGTTAAAGATGAACTGAGCTTGGATGACCAGGACAAGAACATGGATGCGGCTGCTCCAGAAGTAAAACCACAAGAAGTCAAATCTACTGGGGAAGGTGTCACCGCCAAAGAGAGGTAGAACAAGTATGCAGCCAGCACATTCAAACGTACAATACATACACCCCGTCACTATTCTCGCCAACATTCGTCCTCTACTTAATCACACACACTTCTCTTCTAGGCACTGGAAAGAGAAAGTAGTAAAACTCTACCATAGATTTTGTACATAAATAAACTACGCTATAAAAGAACTACGCCAGACCACTTTTCCGCGCATACACTCATATTGATACATAATCACCCGTACTGCTACCCGGTTTTCCCTCCACTCTTACATTACAAGAATTACGTTTTTGATTAACGTACCTCATGCACCCGTTAGCAATGGATAAAAAAAAGAGCGCAATTTTCCCATCTTTGTATTCTAATTCCTTCACACAACACAGCGAAGGATTACGGCCGGGGGGAGACGGGTCAGGCGGCCGCGATGGCCGCTTCATCCGTCTCGGCCGCTTCATCCGTCTCGGCCGTGCAAGGAAGGGATTTGCGTTTGTTCCTTAATGATTGTAGTCCAAGTACGTAGTGCATTAGCAGCACTGGACTAAGCCGTCGTTTCTTTGCCCCCCCCCAATTACTTAAAGCGCACAGTGTCTATGAAACCGTAGAATAACAGTATCTTATATAAGGGTCGCATGTAGTCGTCAATTGGCTCAGTTTTTTTCCTCACTTCCGAAAATTCCCTCCCTTTTACCTCTTACCTCTATACTCTATCAAATTGTCTAGGTTAAATAAACAATTGTCCTGAATATACAAAGAATAACATAAAAATAAAAATGTCAGTTGCCGATTTGAAAAACAATATCAACAAGTTAGATACCGGTTATGGTTTAATGAGTTTAACCTGGAAGGCGGACCCCGTCCCTGAGGCAAAGGCTTTCGAAGCCATGTACAGAGCTGTTGAGTTGTCCAGAGAACGTGGACACAAGGCATTCTTTAATGTTGGTGAGTTCTATGGTCCTGACTTCATTAACCTGTCCTATGTTAATGATTTTTTTGCTAAGTACCCAGATTTGAGAAAGCATGTAGTTATCAGTTGTAAAGGTGGTATAGACGCGGCCACCATGACCCCTAAAGGTAGTCACGATGACGTCATTCAGAGTGTGAAGAATTCAGTCAATGCCATTGGCGGCTACATCGACATCTACGAGGTTGCAAGACTGGATACTTCTCTATGTGCCAAAGGGGAAGTCTACCCATTCGAGTCGTTTGAGGCTCTTGCTGAAATGATCTCCGAGGGCGTCATTGGCGGAATCTCGTTGAGTGAAGTCAATGAAGAACAAATAAGAGCTATTCACAAGGACTGGAGCAAGTTTTTGACCTGCGTTGAAGTCGAGCTTTCTTTGTTCAGTACGGACATTCTCGAGAACGGCATTGCTAAGACTTGTGCCGAACTGGGGTTGACTGTTATCTGCTACTCCCCATTAGGTAGAGGATTGTTGACGGGCCAATTAAAGTCTAACGCCGACATCCCAGAAGGTGACTTTAGAAAGACCTTAAAGAGATTCAGCGATGAGTCCTTGAAGAAAAATCTGGCTTTAGTCAAGTTCCTACAAGAAGAAGTTATCGACAAGCGCCCTAGTAACAACTCCATCACTCTAGCTCAATTAGCTTTGGGCTGGATTAAACACTGGAGCAAAGTTCCAGAATACAAGGGTACCAAGTTTATTCCAATTCCAAGTGGGTCTTCTATCTCTAAGGTTGATGAAAACTTCGATGAAAAAAAAACCGAACTTACTGATCAAGAATTCAAAACCATAAACGATTTTTTAGCCACCTTCCGTACTGTTGGTGACAGATACGAAATGGTCTAAGCTCAAGCTTGAAACGAAAGCAATCTTTCGCTATTTGTATAATCTGATTTTATACATAAATATTCTAAACATGATATGCTAATTCCAGTTATAAGAGTTTCTTTCAAGTGGAAACCAACTTACGTTGTCCGTTGCGCGCCGCGAAAAATGAAGAGTACAGGAATATGAGTTTCTTTAGGGATTTGGTCAATTCCCCTCTAAAGGCGAACAACAAGCCTTGTACAATCACGCCTTTCGCTAGTTGAGGAAGAACACCCTTCCAAAGTGACCGCAACCCCTCATTTCTATACAGATACAAAAGGGCCTCTTGGAAAGTAGTGAATTTAGAGCCTGCGCTTTGAAGCATTGTTTTCGCAACTATTAAGGGTTGCGTGACTAGCGTGGAAATCATCTTGGAAAGGACACCCAATACAAAATTTTGGACCGCGGACAAGCTGCCGACATCGTTGGAATGATCATGAAAGAAAACTTCTTTCAGTTTTTGAAATGAAGCATATGTAATAGAGGGGTTTATTGTCAGTGCCAATCCTGTTCTTAATCCCTTCCAAAATGCAGTGAGGTCTCCGTTATTTTCACGGTAGATGTCCCTAATGACGTTCCTGAATTTTGCAGACTCTGCAGAGTGAACAGTTTGTTGTCTTGTGGCGACGACGGCCATTGGGCTCGTAAAGAGTTGAGATATACTGGCAGCTGCCACTCCCAGGGCCAATTCTTCGACCGTAGAGGGCCTGGCGGAATTACCGCGGTTTTGTAATAACTGCGGCCTTGAAAGCTTGCTTTTCATGTAAAACTTCCTAATTAATGTGTACCAGAAAAAATAAACAAAATTCTGAACAAAAGTGGCCACTGTGGTAACTGTCATACCTTGATACAGACCGAATATACCCTTTTCCCTAAATATACTTATCATACAGTCCAGCACATTCTTGTACCTCTTTTTAGCCACATTTTTGCTTCCATTCTCCGACTTAGTTACATCAGGACGAGACACTTGTGACTGAATAATCGTTTTCGACAAATCCAGTGGGTATACTGCAACATTAGCCATCGCCGAGGCTACGGCTCCAGTTAAGGCGGCCTCTAGGGTAAGCATGACTAACTTATCCTTAATGGTACTTTCCTAGTAGTTGATATCTGCGAACTTCGCTAGTATTGGACTTTTTTATCCTGTATTTTGCAGATCCTTCACTTCTTATATTTCCCAATTATCTGAAATAGTTATTCGGACCGAGATGCACAAATCGGACTTAAAACTCGATCCGAAGAGAGCCTCAAATGTAACACAATCTACTCATGTAAAAGCCCTCTAAATGTTAAATATATAATATTGTATTAAGTGGCGGATCCCTCACTTTTCTATGAAAACGTAGCAACGTGTATTGTAACTACACCTAACGTGTATTGTAACTACACCTATTACTGGCATATGTAAAATGACCTTTCGCCATAGCAGGCAGATATCTATCACCTTGCACGGTTTACTTCAAACAATATCTGCGACCATCAAGAGCAATATGAGGCATTTGGACTAGACAAGACGCGAGCTGAGAGAAACCTGCAAAAGAAAGCATTTATCGAAGAACAGCAGCACAAGGCAATGTCGCAGTACATCGGTAAGACCATCTCTTTAGTCTCTGTGACTGACAACAGATATGTGGGGCTGTTAGAAAATATCGACTCTGAAAAGGGTACGGTGACTTTGAAGGAGGTCCGCTGTTTTGGCACAGAAGGTCGGAAGAACTGGGGTCCTGAAGAAATCTATCCAAACCCTACTGTATACAATTCAGTGAAATTCAATGGTAGTGAAGTCAAGGATTTAAGTATTTTGGACGCCAATATCAATGACATTCAACCTGTTGTTCCTCAGATGGTGCCACCCACGTCGCAGTTATCCTCTTCACAACAAGCTCAATCGCCACAAGAAGCGCAAGCGTCCCCTCAGGCCCAAAAGCCCGTGACTAATGTGCCTGCTGCGGTGGCTGGATATGGTGTCTATACCCCGACTTCCACAGAAAGCACTGCTGTCAACAAGAATGATAACGCCATTCCACGAGATGTCAACAAAAACTCACAAAGTAGGGATGAACGTAAAGATGGCGGGAATGAGCAAAAATATCAAAGAAACAAGAACAGATCAACCAACCGCCCTCCACAACTGAATCGTAACTTCAAGGTCGAAATTCCAAATGAAGATTTTGATTTCCAGTCAAATAACGCAAAGTTTACTAAAGAAGACTCTAATGACCTAGAAAGAGAACAAGTACTCGAATCCGCTGCTCACAGACAGGATGAATCCGATGAAGCATGTTATAACAAAACATCATCATTTTTCGACACTATTTCAACTTCTACTGAAACCAACACCAACATGAGATGGCAAGAAGAAAAAGTGCTGAATGTTGATACTTTCGGACAAGCTTCTGCCAGGCCAAGGTTTCACTCTAGAGGCCGTGGCCGTGGCCGTGGCAATTTCAGGGGTAACAGAGGAAGAGGCGGCCAACGTGGAAACTACCAAAACAGAAATAGTTACCAAAATACCAGAGGTGGTTTTCAGAATCAAAATGATTCACACGGTAGATCATCCAACCAATTCTCTCAACCTTCTTCCAACGTCGAATTCTAGATTGAACGTGTCTATGTAGAGTAAATATACTTTGATAATGTACATACAAAAATCGAACTAATAGCATTACGGTAGGCTTCTTTGAACCTTCATTTATTAAGTATCGCACCATGCTTAAGGAGTAGGCATGTCCGTACCTTCGCGAGTTCATGGTGAGTAAAACCAACACTAAAACCTTACATCATGCGGATAGCATTTATGATTTCTTCCATCTGACCGCACGCTTCTGCCCTTGTCCCTAGCCATAGCCTTTCTCATATCAAATGCGTCTTTATTATCGTCTACTTTCTTAAGTGTGTCTGGATACCCATCTTCGCTTGAGTTATAATACCCCACAACTCTCCGATAGACACTATATCCAAGTTTTTCGTAAAGCATTATGGCCAACTGGTTATTGCACTTGACAAAAAGATCGATAAAGTTGACTTCATGAGGCATGACATCCGTCATGGTCTCTAGAGTATTACACAACTTCGAAGCCAGTGATATTCGACGGAATCTTGGAGCTACCGTCACGGCGGTTATATGAGTGTGCCACTCCGCGGTTTTACCTTCCGTTTTCGCCATCATGTAACCAGAAATGTTATGTCTGAGGCCAGCATCAACCGTCACCTCCAGGCTTTTGAAAAAAAGGTCAGGCCATAGTATCATATATTCAAAATAAAATTCTAGTGGGAAATTTTCTGTTAAAATGTCAAGGTTGACATTATTAGTTTTGAACAAGTCGACAGGTTCAAATGGTTGGATCGTTGTCATTTTTAAACCCTCCTACTTCTTGCAATGAACATCTTAGGCATTCTACAATCTTCCTCCCAATGGCAATGCAAATATCTTGATTGCAAGTGTTTACTCGATCGATACTGCTCGATGTTGAAGCAGGAAAAAAAACCCTGAATACAAAGACACCCGAACATTCTTAGAACCCATACATGCGACAATTTTTCATTCTTGCGAAGAGCGTCAGTGCTTTTTTTTTCGGAAGTGCTAGCGCAAGAGGATTCCTTTTCTTTCCCTTCGCGCCCATGCTGGTAGATTGGGCCTTCTAGGAGTCGATGCTTCCCCTGCGCAGCTGAATTCTACCGAGGCGATGGAACCAAAGTGATTGTAGGAGCTTCTTGTCACCGCGCTGTCGTAATCTCCAAGATAATAATACTATTAGTGATAGTACTAAAAAGAAACTTTACATTTTGTGTTTTGCAAGTTTAGAAAGCAGGTAAGAACAGCAAACTACAAGAAAAGATGGGTAAAGGTAAGCCAAGAGGTTTGAACTCCGCTAGAAAGTTGCGTGTCCACAGAAGAAACAAGTATGTACAGTCACAGATAATATTGAGATGAAAGATTTTCACAACTAAAAGGGAAGGAGGAGGTAGTCCTTAAAACCATATAAAATGAGGGTATGCCCGATGAAGTAGTGAGAATTAACCATATGGTAAACGGCCAGAAAAGGAACTCTTCATTTGCGAGAAGTCAATCGATCTTTTTTACATCATCAAAGAAAAGGAAAGCCATTTTGATATCTTGAGAGAAGATGCTACCAACTGAGGATTAGTGAAACTGAAAACGATGAGATTGAATGAGCTGACATAACACTCCTACCCTCCAAATTGTAATTCTATGATATTCGAATCCAGAGTACTAACAAATTTATTGATTTTTTTTTGATGAAACCATGTTTTGTCAAATGTTAATCATGTTTTGAATTAGCCGTTGGGCCGAAAACAACTATAAGAAGAGATTATTGGGTACTGCCTTCAAGTCTTCTCCATTCGGTGGTTCTTCTCACGCTAAAGGTATTGTTTTAGAAAAGTTAGGTATTGAATCCAAACAACCTAATTCTGCTATCAGAAAGTGTGTTAGAGTTCAATTGATCAAGAACGGTAAGAAAGTTACTGCTTTCGTTCCAAACGATGGTTGTTTGAACTTTGTCGACGAAAATGACGAAGTCTTGCTAGCCGGTTTCGGTAGAAAGGGTAAGGCTAAGGGTGATATTCCAGGTGTTAGATTCAAGGTCGTTAAGGTCTCTGGTGTCTCCTTGTTGGCCTTATGGAAGGAAAAGAAGGAAAAGCCAAGATCTTAAGCAGATTTATATTACGACTTCATAATTCGAAAAAATTCTATTGTGTATGTATATGTTTAAGAGATTTAAATAATTCTTCAAAATCATCAAACATTAAGCTTATTTAAAAATTATTTCCTTTTCATTTGCTAAAGAACCAAACGTTATCTCAAAATTACAAAATGAAAATTATATACTTATACATATAAACTGAAAATTTGCGATATAAACAACTTCCTACTTTATTTATGCTTCTTATTCAATCTCGAAGTCAACCTCTTGTAGATCTCACTGTTGTTTAAAGTCGAACCAACACCAACAGCTCTTGCATTCGTGGGTACTGTATTAAGGTTACTAACTGGAGCATACTTGTAATCAGTAGTAGTTTGTGCCGGTGCAGCAGCTCTGTTTCTTCTTGCGGCAGCTTGTTCGTATAGAGTTTGTACTGAAGAACCGCGAGAAGTGGGGTCTTCACCAGACTTAGATTTCTTCTTTTTCCTATTCTTGGCAGAGTCCATGACGGATTTTTTCCTCAATTTTTCAGAATCAAATTCTAGTTGCATGATTCTCTTATCTCTATAATTATCCGAAGCACCGATAATTGGTCTTGTCCATTCTGCAATTAACTTTTCAGCCAACCTGGCCAGTTGAGCTTCAACACGTTTAGACTTTGTATAGAAGATAACCACTCTTCCCAAACCACTCTCCTTAAGATGTTCTGTTTTCACTGGCAGATCATTTAAAGCTGCAAAGAGCGATTTTTGAATTTCAAAAGATGGTAGCGATCCATCAGGCAAGGGCTCTAACCATATCCTAACACTTTGAAGTAAATTATTGTCCAAAATGGTATCAGCTAAGTTTGCCTTTGACAGTACACTTACCACTTTAGGCAACAGTTTGACTTTTTGCATAGCAATCAGTGAAGTATCTCCAGTTTCTATTCTCTTGTTCAACGTATCGATATCTAGTTGAGCTGCAATATTCATTTCGTCTTTAAGCCTCAGAATTTTTTCATCCAAATACTGCTCCAAATCGTCTTCATCCCTCCTCGTCCTTCTCACTTTAGGTTTCTTCAAAATACGATCCAGCTTTTCTTCCAATTCCTGTCTACTCGTTGGAGTGGCACTTGAATCCCTATCTTTATTAATCCTATTTTCCACCAATGGTTGAGGGCTCTGATTGTTGTGCAACTCTTTTTCTATATCGTCATCTGATAGGTCTGTGCTGATATGCTTACGTTTCCTTTCCGCTGCCTCCACATGGCTGTTATCCTCTATAATACTGCCATCATCGCCCACGACTTCGTCATCTAGGCCTTCTGTGCCCTTTGAGACAACTTCGGGTGTTTCCTGACGCTCGGCAGCTTGGTTCTGGTCTGGAGTTTCGTCCTTTGCGTCCACAACTGGCGCCTGCAAGGAATCTAAACCGTCTTCAGGCGTCGCTTCTATCACTTTGAGTTGCTCTTGATCTGCAGCAGTCATTCTCAAATGGATCACTTTTTTGTCCTGTTGCTAATACGTTCTCTAAATGCACCTTGGCAAGCAAAGACTCTTTCCTAAATGCCTTAGAAATGTTTACTATGTGCTTTAAACACACTGAGCACTGAAACTGCCTGCTTATTCTTCCAAAATTTCCCTTCAAAGCAGTCGCGAGGAAAAAGGCCCCACGGTTACCCACCTTTGGCATAATATCGCACATCACAAAATGGAGAAGCGTATTCGAGGTTTTACTCTTTCTTTATCATATAGGTACAGAGTATTATATTGATAATATACCTGACTCAGCATTGCTACAAAAAGTGACCAACCCCGTCCCAGCGCTAGATAATACAGAATGTTTGGTCTACCTCAACAGGAAGTCTCCGAAGAAGAGAAAAGAACTCATCAAGAACAAACTGAGAAAACTCTGAAGCAAGCTGCTTACGTTGCTGCCTTTCTATGGGTTTCCCCAATGATCTGGCATTTGGTGAAAAAGCAGTGGAAATAGATGTTCAGTGGAAAATGACTACATCCTATGTATGATACTAGATATGTTTCTTTTTGTATTTGCTTTGACGGAGAAAATTCAAATCCCACCCCACCCTTATATAGTTTAGCGGAAGACGTGTAAATATTTTTTAAAATTGATACTGCTCTAATGGCTCTTAAATCTTTTGGTTTCCAATTGTATATATATATATATATCTGCATGTAAATTTTCGGCTTTTTTAGTAACTTTTTCATTGTGTTGTTATATTAATCTTATTCAAGGTATGAAATAATTCATGTCGTCGCAAACAACCGAACCATTCGTTCACATATGGGCTTACCTGAAGTTGATTTCCTTCTAAAAAATTGCATACTTGTGGAGCTCAAGTTATTCTACCAGACCGTGTTTCCTGTAAAGGAATTGTATTGGAACCATCGAATAACCACAGAATTAAGCAGATTCTCCGATATCAAGTATGCAAGGTCAACTTTCGCGCTCAGTAATGGCACATTCCAGAAAACAAGACCGAAGCTAGACCTGATACTGGCTTCACATGACATTCACAAGTTAGCTACAATTTTATTCAATTTAAAAGCATTTATAATGAACGGAAAAGATGAAAAGTCAACGGACAGTAATGCGCCAGCTAACAGGGGAGAGGAGCATATCTTGGAACAGAAATACTCACGTCTGTTGAATATATGGGAAAGGGACATCGGAGAGCAGGGCTCCCCTTTCCTTCAGCTTCAACCGGATAGCAACTTATTATTTGCCAAGAGACCTGTAAAATATGCGACTACAACAGAAAATGAGGATATAGACATATCCAGTAAAGAGTTCTTCAAATTACAGGAAAAACAGCACCGGACTGATGAGGTTTACAACAATGAATATATTCAGCCGCCAAGTAAGATAAGAGACGGGGAACACGGGTCAAATTTTATTCATTTCAAGCCTTCATTGTACTACAGTTATTCTTCGTTACCAGCTAACATGAAGCTTTGGCTAGATGGCCTAGAAGATGACAAAATGTCGTTAATGGGAACTAATGAGAAGTCAACCGAGAATTTAGATATTTTGTTACACGGTTTCAGAGGATTTCCAAAAAAATATGATAAAACAGGTAACTAAGCCTATCAAGGCACCGTAGGCTTGATCGCAACGCCATAAATTCAATGTTCAAATATATTCTTAAATATCTTTGTAGTGTACTATGCCTAGTTCAAGCAATGGTGTCCTAACGTATTTATGTTGGCCACCAAGAGTGTACAGAGTATACCTATTATACAAAGCAATCTCTCCTGTATATCGTGTATGAGTTGGACTAAAATGCATCGGTGACAATTATAGCTGTTTGACGCGACGCGTAATAAATTTTCGTGAATAGCTGAAGATATGGGAATACATGGATCTGTAATTGTAAAAAGCTTCAACTATGTAATTGGAAAGAGTAAACGGGAAAGCAAGGATACCAGCCAACAGCAGAATGGTTTCGATAATAACCAAGCTCGTTTTTGACCTTGGTGGCAAGACTCTTGTTTCGCTGGCACCAGACAATAACACCTTGTGTGTAGCCAATAAAAATGGGTTAACCAAGATTCTGAAGACGAATAACCCAGAAGAGGAGCCAGAAACGCTAGACTCTTCAAAATCAGTTTCTTCTATCAGATGCTATTCCAACTCTTTCTTTTTGATGACTACGATGCAAGGTGATGCGCTAAAATATAGTATTGATTCTACCCAGGAAGAGCTTCTGGCTAGGTTTGCGCTGCCCTTACGCGACTGTTGTGTGATCCATTCAGGTAAGATGGGTGTGTTCGGAGGAGACGATTTAGAATTGATTCTTTTGGAATTGGATGATAAATCGCATAAAAAGCATACTATTAAAATCGATGAACAAATTTCTCAGATTTCATACAATTCCCAAATGAATATTTTAGCTGTTTCGATGATAAATGGTAGAGTTCAACTTTTTTCCCTAACATCTACCATCCCGAATAAAGTCCATGAGTTAAGTGATTACATTGTAGCTAATTCATACGATGATACCCACAGAGATAAGATACTTTCAAATATGATGGATGATATTGATAAGGGCAGCGATGATGATTTGGATGAGGCAATTGACTCAAATGAGAACAATATCACCGATCCAGAATTTTGCGCTTTTAATAGAATTTGTACAAGGGTAGCATGGCACCCAAAGGGTTTACATTTTGCATTACCATGTTCAGATGATACGGTAAAAATATTCACCATAAAAGGATATTCCTTGCAAAAGACACTGACGACGAATTATTCTTCAGCGAAGGCTCATTTTATCGATTTACAGTTCGATCCGTTACGCGGAACTTATATCGCAGCGGTTGATTTAAATAACAAGCTTACCGTATGGAATTGGGAAACTTCGGAAATCCACTACACAAAGGAATTTAAGCAGAAATTAACAAATTTTGCCTGGAAAATTCAACCAGATTCAAAGACTTTAGATGTCGTTTTAGGCACCTGGTGCGGTAGCATAGTTACTGTCCAAGATTTAGCAGAGTCCGTTATGTCAAATATGCCTGACCAATCCGTGACTGAATCTTCAACAAAGCAAGGACTTTTCGTCAACTCTGATTCTGACTTGGAAAACTTAGAAGATGATAGTACCGCAGAAAAAAGCGACAAGTTGTTTTCGGATGTTGCTCAAGAAGCAAATTCGGAAGACGTCTTCACCCAAAAGCACGATGATCCAAGCGGATTAAATGGAAAGAGAAAGTACAACTTTGAAGATGAAGAAGATTTTATTGACGACGATGATGGCGCCGGTTATACCAGTGGTAAAAATCCACATAATGACTCTTCGCATCTCAAAACACATAAAAATTACACGTTACCAATCAGTTTGGCAAGCACAGCAAGGTTTCGTTATAGGCCGTTTTCCCCGGCAGGAACACCATTTGGATTCACCGATAGACGTTACTTGACAATGAATGAAGTTGGTTATGTATCTACTGTCAAAAATAGTGAGCAATATAGTATAACAGTTTCTTTTTTTGACGTTGGTCGTTTTCGGGAATACCACTTCGAAGATTTGTTTGGTTACGACTTATGTTTCTTAAATGAAAAGGGCACTCTTTTTGGTCAATCCAAGACCGGGCAGATACAGTACAGGCCGCACGATACCATACGTTCAAATTGGTCTAAGATCATTCCTTTACAATCTGGTGAGAGAATAACAAGTGTGGCAGCTACTCCAGTTCGCGTTATTGTTGGTACTTCCTTAGGCTATTTTAGAAGCTTTAATCAATTTGGGGTTCCCTTTACCATTGAAAAGACATCCCCAATTGTAGCACTGACCGCTCAGGATTATAGAGTTTTCTCAGTGCATTATTCACAGTTTCATGGACTTTCATACTCTTTATTTGAGTTGAGTACCTCTACTAGAAAGTGCTATCAAAGAGAACGTCCACTTCCAATAAGTTTACCAAACGTTAATCCCGATTTAAAAAAAGAGACAAATTTTGACTTCTACAGCTTCAATCCGATGGGTATAAAAAGTTTGTTCTTTTCAAGCTATGGCGATCCATGTATTTTTGGTTTTGACAACACACTGCTTTTATTATCAAAATGGAGATCATTCGAGGAAAGTAGATGGTTGCCTGTTCTTGACAGCAGTATGGAAATATGGAAAATGTCAGGAGGAAAGGAAACGAGAGATATACACGTTTGGCCATTAAGTTTGACGTATGACACATTGAACTGTATTCTAGTTAAGGGTAAGCATATATGGCCTGAATTTCCTCTACCTCTACCATCTGAAATGGAGATTAGAATGCCGGTTCTTGTCAAGAGTAAATTACTGGAGGAAAAGAAAGCTATGTTAAACAAAAAGAATAAGCTGGAAGTTGATGCACAAGAAAATGAGGAGGAAGATGATAAAGAAATACACATCCCTATTCCAATGGCTGCGGAAGAAGAATACTTGCGTTCCAAAGTTTTGTCAGAATTATTGACAGATACACTGGAAAATGATGGTGAAATGTACGGAAACGAAAATGAGGTATTAGCGGCATTAAATGGTGCCTACGATAAGGCCCTACTACGTTTATTTGCATCTGCATGCTCAGACCAAAATGTTGAAAAGGCCCTTTCACTAGCTCACGAATTAAAGCAAGACAGAGCACTTAATGCAGCCGCCAAAATATCAGAAAGAGCTGCACTGAGCTCCCTTGTTAAACGAATCAATGATATAAGGGAAGCCAGATATGAAAAGAATCAAAATAACATGTAATTCTCACGTATATATATATATCGACCCAACAATAATTCAATAACTACAATTCGCATCGTAACTCTAAAGAGTCTACCTGAATAATGCGTACTTGCCATGAATGCGAAGTAAAAAGGAAGTACGTCAAAGATGACCTCAAATGGAAAGTGACATACCTGCGAATTTTCGCGAAAGGAAAAAAGTGAAAAAATATGAAAAAAAATAGAGATGTCAAATTTTAGAGATGAGCTTCAATAAACCGTATAACATCAGGTTCTGTGCGGCAAATATACAGACACGCATCAATCCAAAGGTATCTATCTTCCCTTTTGCATATTTAGATTTATAAAGCCAAGAAAGGATGTCAGATATCACCCAACAAAAAAAGAGAAAAAGATCCAGAGAGGAGGCCGATCGTTCGAGACCCGCAGTAGATGAGGAAATCACCGATCCATCCTCAGATGAAGAAGAACAACCTGAAATTACTGATGAAGAAGACGCATTGGAATCTGAAGAAGAATTTGAGGGAGAAAATCCAGCTGATAAGAGAAGAAGGCTTGCAAAACAATATTTAGAGAATCTGAAAAGTGAAGCCAATGTCATTTCGACTGAAGGTAAAAATGATACAGAAGAAGATCAGAAACGTTTGGACGAAAGACCCGTCGATGAATACAATAATTTTGACGCTGGTGACTTGGATAAAGATATCATTGCATCAAGATTGAAAGAAGATGTCGCTGAACAGCAAGGTCGAGTCTTTAGACATTTTGCTGATAAACTTCTAATTTCTGAGGCTATAAAAAGCTTCACAAGGGTAGGGGAAAATAATCTTACTTGCATTAGTTGTTTCCAACCAGTTTTGAACAAATTTACCTTTGAGGAATCATCTAATGGTGATAAAAACAAAGGTAGAATATTTGCTTACACAGTTAGTAAAGACTTACAACTTACGAAATATGACGTTACCGATTTCAGCCAGAGACCAAAAAAGTTAAAATATGCTAAAGGTGGAGCGAAGTACATACCCGAAAATAAGCAAGAGTACGAAAATACCACAGATGGCCACTATGATGAAATTCTAACTGTAGCAGCCTCGCCAGATGGCAAATATGTTGTCACGGGTGGGAGAGACAGAAAATTGATTATTTGGAGTACGGAATCCCTATCACCTGTTAAGGTTATCCCTACAAAGGACCGCCGAGGAGAAGTTTTATCCTTGGCTTTCAGAAAAAACTCTGATCAATTGTATGCATCCTGCGCTGATTTTAAGATAAGAACGTATTCGATAAACCAATTTTCCCAATTGGAAATCCTTTATGGGCATCATGACATAGTGGAAGATGTATCTGCTTTGACGATGGAAAGATGTGTTACCGTTGGTGCCCGTGATAAAACTGCTATGCTTTGGAAGATTCCCGATGAGACTAGGTTGACATTTAGAGGTGGTGATGAACCTCAAAAATTATTAAGGAGATGGATGAAAGAAAACGCCAAAGAGGGAGAAGATGGAAAAGTTGCATATCCCGATGAATCTGAAGCGCCTTTATTTTTCTGCGAAGGTAGCATTGACGTTGTGAGTATGGTGGATGATTCTCATTTTATAACGGGTTCTGATAACGGTAGTATATGTTTATGGTCTCTGGCGAAAAAAAAACCTATTTTCACTGAAAGAATTGCTCACGGTATTCTACCTGAACCCTCTTCAAATGACATTTCGGGCGAAACTGACGAAGAGTTAAGAAAAAGACAGTTACAAGGCAAGAAATTGCTACAGCCATTTTGGATAACATCTCTTTATGCTATTCCATACTCAGACGTATTCATATCAGGATCATGGAATGGCTTCTTAAAAGTTTGGAAAACTAGTGAAAATCTCAGATCTTTTGAGCTACTAGGTGAGATATCTTGCGCTAAAGGTGTAGTGACTAAGATTCAAGTTGTTGAAAGTGGTAAACATGGTAAAGAAAAATTTCGTATTTTGGCTAGTGTAGCTAAAGAACACAGACTTGGTAGATGGATTGCAAATGCTCCAGGCGCTAGAAATGGTATATATTCAGCTGTTATTAATCAAACAAGTTTTTAGGCTGTTGGTATTTGTCACACGTCTCCAGCATCTTTAGGATAGTCACACCCGTTCCAAAATTCCAAAATGTAAATGTGTCAAGCATATAGAAAAAAGCATATATAAATAAAATGTATCTTTTGTAAAATACCTCAGAGAAAAGATAAATAATACACCTATTTCAGCCTTAATGGTGTTTATCGGTAACCTTTTTCCTTTGTTGCATAATCTCCAAAGTTGCAGCGCCTTTGCTTTTTACAAAAAGGAGCTTATCAATTAAATACACCATGTCAATACACTGTAGACCTGCGTTGAGTTTTTTTTGATTTCTTAATAAGTAAAATCACCCTAAGAACATTACCTTCCCAGAACCGGTTACTCCCAAGATGGGTTACCTTAATATTGTTGGAACAATAATCAACTATCCATCGATTACTAGTACAACACATTAATATACTCATTCTGTTGGAACAATAATCAACTATCCATCAATTACTAGTACAGCTGATTAATACATTCAATCACGTAGCTAGAAGATTATCATATACGGTGTTAAGAAGATGACAAAAATTATTAGACCAGTGAAATAAGATTCAGAACAGTCATCAAATTTAGTGGAAGCTGAAGTGCGAGGATTGATAATGCAATAGGATCAATGAATAAAGACGTATAAAATGAAGGAAGAAATAAGAATAAGATTATGTAAAAGTGTCGATTCCCTTTCGTGGATTCTTAAATCCATGAGGAGAACTTCTAGTATATTCAATATACATAGTATTATTAACCTTATCAAAAATGGAATCCCAATAAATGTAACAAGATTTTACTGGCAATATTAGCGATATTCTAATGAAAAGGAAATCATCATTCATTACGACTCCATGGCCAAGTTGGTTAAGGCGTGCGACTGTTAATCGCAAGATCGTGAGTTCAACCCTCACTGGGGTCGTTATTTTTTTAGTTTCATTTTCTTTTCAGCCTAAACCAACCTAAAAACATCAAAGTCAGTAAAGCTTATTCAAGTGGTGGAAAAAGGTACAAATGAAATGAATTCTATGAAGAAATGCAGAATATAAAATTAGAGAAATGAAAATATAAAAGTGAATGAACAAGGAAGAGAAAAATCTCAAGTATCGTAACACACTTTCGTTTAATGTATTAGCTGTGAATCGAAGGAAAAAACAGCTATTTTTTATGCTTTTTTTGAATGTCGTAAGTCAGGATGGTTAGTTTTCTCGTTTTGGCCATTGACTGTGACTGAAGATAGCGATGAGTTTTGACTGTCCTCAGTGGAATTTGTTTCACATGCAGAATTAGCGCCGTTGCATGTGGTATGTAGGGCATCGGTGTCTACCCCCCATTGGTAATAATCTCTTCTAACTTCCACGTAATCGTAGGCGAATTCACCAATTTGGTCTTCGTCCAATCCTAAAGCTTCAGCTTCCTCCGTGACTCTCAGATGGACACCGGGAATTTTACCTAATACGTAGCAAATGAGCGCTGTAACAACAGCACAATAACCGGCCGATGCTCCGATATAAGCGATTTGAATGTACATTTGTTTCCAGTTATGCGTTAACCACCCCCCTTTGTGCTTAGTCGTACCATCCATCCCAATTACCCAATCTGCAGCAAATAAGGCGTTAAAAATCAATCCTACTACGCCAGCAATGCCGTGTTCTGCCAATAAATCCAACGAATCATCCACTTTTAAGTAGTACTTTATCTTTGTGGCAAAATTACAAACAATACCCGCTATTATACCTTGGATCAAGGAACCATAGAGAGTAATACAGCCGGAGCTCGGAGTGGCCGCAACCAAACCACAAATGATACCTGAACATAACCCAACAGTGGACCACTTCTTTTCAGAACGATAATCCAATAAACACCAGGTCATCCCACCCGTGGTGGCACTAATATTCGTATTCAAAAAGGCATAGACTGATCTCATATTTGGAGACAATGAACTTGCTGCATTGAAAAGCAACCAACCGAACCAAAGGATACAAGTACCCAAAGTGACCATGGACACATTATGCGGTCTAAAGTTGATTAAGAGATTTTCTTTTCTTCTCCCTAGGAAATAAGAATAAACAAAACCAGCCACAGCACTTAGAATTTCAATGTTTCCACCACCAGCCCAGTCCAAAACCCCCCATTGGAAAGCCCACCCACCGGGGGCCCAAATCCAATAGGTAATGGGGCAGTAAACCAAAGTGGCAAAAACGAAAAGGAAAACCATGTGCGGGAAAAGCTTACCTCTTTCTGCAGTTGCACCGGCTATAATGCTCAATGCCACGCACATGAACATCATTTGAAAAATGGCATAAATCAATTCAGGATATGTAGAATCCTCTGACGTCTTACCATAAACGTTTCTAAACCCGAATGAATCCAAATTTCCGATGAATTTATTATTCGGAGCAGTCTTGGAGAACGCCAATGAATAACCCCAAAAATACCATTGTAGTATGCCGACTAAAGTAGCCATTATGACCACCCAAATCAAGGCCAGTGCGGATTTTCTTCTTGCCAGGCCGGAATAAAGAAATCCTAGTCCTGGCACCATAAAGAAAACCAGGGCAGCACCTAGGATCATGAAAGCAACCGTGGAACTATCATATGTTTCCGTCCATAGATGTCCGTCTCCACGAGCCATGTGAACTCTATCTAAATGTTTTTATTGTATCTTAAAAAAAGTTCTTCACAATACGTTCTATCCAACCTTTTACAAAATGATTCTGAAAAGTGATTGAAGCCCTTACTATTCTGCATTGATTGCAATTGACAATCAAAGAACCAAAGGAGAAGAAGCGAATGAAAGCAAGCGGCTATCAGACTCAAAAGCACGGAACCTTATTTTACAAAAGAGAAAGGGAAAACGATATCTGCCAATCTGATGCGATAAGATGCGATAAGACAAGGAAAAGAAGCTCCATGCAGCATATCGAGCCCATTAAATCTGCCAAAAGATATGGACTCAACGTATATATATAACATCGAAAACATGCACATACGGACGGTACCTTGATAAAATGTTTACAGCGTGGAGAGCGAGGAAAAAACCTCGAGATGAGAAACAAAATAACTCGCCCGCCTTATCGCGGGCAAACCAGCTGCAAGAGATAAGAATTTGGCGCCGATAAGGTGGAGATGCATCCCCGCTGCGCGGCACTTTTTGGCGGAACCGGAACCGGACTTTTGACTTTTCTTGAGAAGGGAGAAGGAGATCAGAGAAGTGTCAGTAATTGGAAGCGACGGAAACGAGTTGTACACTATACTACTATCTTTTTGATCATTTCAGTTAAATACAATACATATTATTGAATTCATATCTTTACATGTATACGTGCATGCGAACTCGCTCTATCCTTAGTTTTTCTTCTTACGCTGGTCAGTGGTGAATTCCTTCACAAATTTCCTCTTCGATTCTACGTCTAGCTTGCGTGATACTAGTTTATATTTATCGCCGCCATTTAAAGTAATACGCAATTCCTCTAGATCATCAGAGATTACTTGGGGCTCGTTGATTTTGCACTTCACATGGACTCCCTTGTTCAACAGTCTCGATAAATATTCCATGTTGGAGATGGGCAGCGTGGTTATGGCGGTTTTGTTGGTTCTAACCTGGATGGTTTGCAGCTCGAATTTTATACTTTTGGCCATTGCAGGACTCATTGTGGCCATGGAGGGATCGACGAATTGTTTCAATTTTTTTCCGCTTATACCGAAGGGTAAAACGGTTTTACCATTACACGAGGTTCCCTCGGCAAACATAAAATTCACAGTGTCGCCCAATTGTGATAGCTCGGCTATCTCGTGGCCATATACCTTGATATCCAACCCACCGGCGAGGACAAAGTCAATGAAATTTTTAACAGAAACTTTGTATACGACGTCATTGGATGGCACCAGCAACGAAACCGGGCCCTGTGCTAATAATAAAACTGATAAGGCATCTAAGGGTGAGGTACAATTGCAAATATAAAGCTTGCCCTTCTGTGGGTAATGCTTGGATTTCTCCACATCGCGTTTCTTAATTCCCTGTACAGTAACTTCTTCCTTCCAACTGAATACAAATTTCAATATTAAAGCCAGTAAACCGTTCTGATTGGTTAAGCTGTACAAGATAATCAGTGGTAGCATGATAATGATCTTTATGACCATGAGAACCATAGAGCACGCTGCCATCGCCGAATTTGGTTTCCTGATTGTGTTTGGTAAAAACGGAGCTATTCCTGTACCATTATCTCTCCAATTGGTGTACTTTTCCATTTGTTATCAAGTCTTGTTTCACTCCTTCCCTCTAAGCACTATTATGACCCTCTAGTCGAGCCATAGATCGCCTCTGGCTTTTTCTTTTTTCAAGGTAGCTCTTTTTTTGCTTCTGCGTTCATCAAGATCCGAAGTATCGGACCTAAAAGTAAGGCATCTTTTTGTAAAATAATTTAAGGATGGGCATGTCGAAAACATTTATGTTGAGTGATTAAAGAAGGAAAAGTACAATCACTGAGAAGCTAGTACTCTCATATTACCATTTTTACATCGAGCTCAGTTCTTTATCTCCCAAAAAGTGAAGTTTTCTCCTTCAAATGTCCTTTAAAAATGTCCTGGAGAGGGGAGATGAATTTCTAGAATCCTATCCAAGAAGAAACCCCATTTGGAGGTTTTTGTCATATAGCACAGCATTGCTTACCTTCGGCGTATCAAAGCTACTTCTTTTTACATGCTACAATGTCAAAGTAAACGATTTTGAAAAACTAGAAGCGGCCTTAGAACGCTCAAAGAATGAAAATAGAGGTCTCATGACAGTGATGAACCATATGAGTATGGTCGATGATCCATTAGTTTGGGCAACACTACCGTATAAGCTATTTACCTCATTAGACAATATAAGGTGGTCCTTAGGCGCCCATAACATTTGTTTCCAAAATAAATTTCTGGCCAACTTTTTTTCACTGGGCCAAGTACTTTCCACGGAAAGATTTGGGGTGGGACCATTTCAAGGTTCTATAGATGCTTCGGTAAGGTTGTTAAGTCCTGATGATACTTTAGACTTAGAATGGACTCCTCATTCGGAGGACTCCCGTTTTCCCAAAAAAACAGGAGAAAACTACACTCCACCAATCATAAGGTCAAAGCCATCTTGGGTTCACGTTTATCCCGAGGGTTTCGTACTACAATTATATCCGCCGTTTGAAAATTCAATGAGGTATTTCAAGTGGGGTATTGCAAGGATGATTTTAGAGGCAACAAAGCCGCCTATTGTTGTTCCAATTTTTGCTACCGGATTTGAAAAAATAGCTTCCGAAGCGGCTTCAGATTCTATGCTTAGACAAATTTTACCGAGAAATTTTGGTTCTGAGATAAACGTTACGATCGGAGATTCTTTGGATGACAATTTGATTGATGAATACAGAAAAGAATGGAGGCACTTGGTCGAGAAATATTACGATCCCAAAAATCCCAATGATTTCTCTGACGAGCTGAAATACGGTGAGGAAGCACAAAATTTAAGAAGCAGATTAGCCGCTGAACTAAGATCACATGTTGCTGACATTAGAAATGAAGTTCGGAAATTGCCGCGTGAAGACCCTAGGTTCAAGTCACCCTCATGGTGGAAACGATTTAACACCACAGAGGGTAAATCCGATCCGGACGTTAAAGTTGTTGGTGAGAATTGGGCAATAAGGAGAATGCAGAAGTTTTTACCCTCGGAGAACGAACCAAAACGTAAAGACAACTAAAAGTTCAGCAATATATTCATGTAAATATTGGCACATAAGAGATTCCTCTATATAACCAATACTTATCACTTGCTATGCTTCTTTTAATGGTGCACATTTCTATTGAATTTTATGTATAATGTAGTTACACATGGTGAATATATGAGATAGTCTCCGTTATCTTGTCATAGTGGGACTCATTTTCTACTGACCATTCTGGTTGAATTCACTTTAGAGGCAAATCTTAATGAATTTAACGTTTCATTTATATGCGAAGAACTTGGCGAAATGTTAACGAACATTAATGTCTTCGAGTCCCCGGTCAACGAATATTGTAGTAGGTACGTCAATTTTGAATTCCTAAATGGTATATGCCTTTTTGTACTATCAGGTTGACCTAATGCATGAATAACGTCACCTAAACAACTTAATGATTTGTTGATATTCTGAGTTTCTCTTAACCGATCTCCTACGACCTGAGAAATATTTATCCTTTCAGAACCAGCCAGATCAACAAGATTAAGGGTTCCATACGATTGTGCTCCAGTTTTTGCATTTGATCCAGACAAATGTATCATGAAAATACTGTGTGAACGGGAAGAATGCTCGTTCGACGCTGTGCTAGCTGTAGATCTTAGCTTGTTTGCCTTTTTCAGAATCATATCAACTCTTTCCTCTGATTCAAGCTGGCAGCTCGTAACGTTTGTTATCATAGTAGTCTTAGTTTCCTGATCGTGGCGTATTTCATGCTTTGAATTGGTATTCGTGTCGTCCTTACCAATACTGTCATTTCTCAGCAGATCTACGATGTTCTCGTTATATATCTCGATGAATTCACAGTTGACTTTGTAGTCCCAGCCTTTTGTCTTCAACTTGTTGATCCAACTGAATATATGAGATATTGTGGAAGGAATAATACCATCTCCTGTATTCAACATCGTGAAGGTTTTCCCGGACCCTGTCTGACCATATGCAAAAATACAGACGTTATAACCATCCAATGAACTCTGTACTAATTGTCCAACTTCTTTGAAAACGTCCTCATTCGTATTTTGTTGATCAAAGATTTTATCAAACTTGAATTCATGCACTTGTGTGGTACTTTGAATTTTTGTAACTTCCATAGATTGAACACCCCGATTGTCATCAAATTCATTAACTCTAATGAGACTAGTATCCAAATTCTCCAAGGTTTCTAAAGGCGGACGAATTCTACAATAAACCCGTATATTTCCTCGTAGTTCCTGTAACTCATTGTGTAATGTGCGTCTTACTGTTTCCTCTTTAACTAAAATTTCATTCAACTCCTTCATTCCTATCTCAGTGTCTTTTATATACTCTTCAAGCTCATTGATTTTATCTAAAGTTTCTCGATTAGCCTTCTCTTTCGATGCTACTTCATTCCTTAGCTTTGCTGTTTCTTTTTTCTTTTCTTCAACCTCTACATTAAGAGTTTCATACTCGTTACACTTCTCTGTCAAGAGCTTCTTTTTCTCTGTCAATTTAGGTTTTAAGGTATATTCGATCTCCTTTTTAACGTTCTCGATGTCCTTCATATGTTTATTGTTCAATTCCATATTGTTTTTCCATTGTGTTTGATACTCTGTTAGCCATAGTTCTTTTTCCAGTACTTGCTTTTGTTCAGACTCATTCAACATTTCTTGTAAAGTGGAAGGGTTCATGATAATTTTATTTCTAATCTCTTCTATTTTATCTAACAGTGCCGCTCTTTCATTTTCAAATTGTTTTATTTTCATAAACTTCAGTTTCTCAATCTTTGTTTTGTACTCATTTTCCATTTTCTTCAGGTCCTTCTTATTTGACGCTGCGAGCTGCTTTAAATGTATTTCATGACCTTCATTCATGAACTGTTTCTTTGACAAAAATTCCTCTTTTATGGAGATAAGTTCGTTGTTTTTTAGATTCAGTTGCTGTTCAATTTTTATCTTTTCCTCACGAAGAGTTTCGAACTTGAGATTAACGGCATTGATTCTCTCTTTTGTTTCTGTTAGCTCATCTTTCAATAAGTCTAAAGTTGCTTTTTTTTCAAATAGAATGGCTTGTGTCCTGTTTAGTTCATTGACATTTTCTTTGTAAAAGGAAGTCACCCCAGAATTACTTTTCTGATTTCCATAAACCAAATTCGCTGTACCCCTGTAATTTCTTAAAAGCTCGCGATTTGGAGACATAGATATGCGGTTCTGGCCCGCTAACGAATGCCGGTGAACATCTGGCTGTTGTGGCTTCGAAAGGACCCGTTTAGGCGGCGGTGTCGTCGTATTCCTTCTTTTGTAGCCTCCCATAACTAAAATATCATTTTTTGGAGATGGTGTGGAGAGTTGCTGAGTAGGTTTAGCTTTTGTAGGTGTACGTGGTAGAGTATCCATCATTTGATAGTTATTGAAATTTTCCTGGAGGTTTATATGTCACACTCTGCCTTTTACAAGAAAGGACCGTGGATATTTATTACAGTATTCTGGAATAAAATGATGATGATATTAATATGATAAAAATAGAGACAGAAAAAATAGATAGATGATCTCCTTATAGTTATTTGAGACAATTGTATCGCTTAGCTGTTTTACTTGTTATTATATAGCTACTCGAAGTGCACCAAATTGTAAACAGTACTTGTTTTGCTTTTGTTTGAGTTTCACTTGGTGTCTCCACATTACCCTCTTAATGGAAAATTTTGAAAAAAAAACTCAAGAACCGATCGATGCCCATTAGATAAAATGAGATGTGATAATTTGATATTACAGTTAAGGCTGTACAGAAGCTGAAAAGCCACCACACCATCAATAATGAGTTCTAAATATACAGTGAAAACTAAGCAAAACAAGAGAACTAAAAAGGACGTTGAAGCTGAGTCCGATAGAAAGGGGGGAAGTAACGCAGAGTTAAAAAATAACTTGAAAAAAAAGACAGTGTCGAAAGAAGACAAAGAGGAAGCAAACGAACAAGATAGTTCCGATAATGAATCGTCAGAAAATATAGAAAATCAAGGAAGTGATGTTGAAGAAGAAGAGGATGACGATTTCCCAAGAAAGAAGAAATCAAAGAAGAGTAAGCATGATGATGGTTCCGCTGGATTCTCTACCGCAGTCAATGCTATTTTATCATCACATCTTAAAGCATATGACAGGAAAGATCCTATTATGGCCAGAAATAAGAAAGTTTTGAAACAAAGTGAATCAGAAAAGCTAGAATATAAGGCGAAAAAGGCTCTGTTGGCAGAAAAAAAAAAGCTGTTGGGCAAAGCTAGGAAACGGGATATTATCCCGATTGTTTCTGGAGAAAAAAAATCTGAGAATATAAGAAAGGTACTTGAGAATGAGACAACACTTAGAAAAATTGCTCAAAAAGGTGCCGTGAAGTTATTTAATGCCATCCTAGCCACTCAAGTGAAGACAGACAAAGAAATTACCGAAAACTTAAGTGGAATTAAGAACAAAGAGGAAAAGAGAGAGTTAATTACCGAAGTTTCCAAGGAAAAATTTCTGGATTTGGTTAAAGCAGCGGCAGCAAGCGACAGTGAGTAATCAATATCTTCATTCCAAAAAAATTAGAAAAGAAACAAAACTGTACATTATTTAGTTTATGTCGCGCAAAAGGGAATGCCATAAGTTCCCGCTTCCTCATATATAAAGTTAGTTTGCATTATATATCATCACATAGATACATATCCCAATTGGAATCTTTTGGGAGCCCTTTGGTATTCTTTCCGAAACTTTCTGAAAAAGTACTGTAGAATTTTCCATTCCATTCATTATTTTTAACAGAGGTATAAATTGGTAAATTTCAGATGTACATGAAATATAAAGATAATTTTTGGTATTTGATTTAGAAAAGTTGGACTTAAGTTCCTTGAATTAAGTTAATTATCATTTGAAGTAATTCCCCTAACATTATCAAACACACATGAGATAAACCACGTAAGATAGTAGAGAACCTTTGGAGGCTACCATATGTTATTTGCCTAATATTACTAACTTTAGGATGGAATCCTAACAATTACCGCAAAATTTACGCTGATTTCACAGAATTATATCGATAATTGGTTAACTAACACGCTAGTAGAATGTTGTCATCAGATTAAAAAACATCCGCAATTAGATAGTTTATGCCCGTAACGGCAGCAACAATAAGGCGGTCTCTTGGCCCAGTTGGTTAAGGCACCGTGCTAATAACGCGGGGATCAGCGGTTCGATCCCGCTAGAGACCATTTTTGCCCCTTCCATTCCAATATTATTTTTGCAAACTACTGACAGTAATTCAACGATTATAGTCTTCTTCACATGGGCGCAATCGATCTCTATGTTGGTATATGTATGTATATATATTTATGTTACATTTCACCATGCAACCCCTGCTAAATAGATGTTACCTTGTGACGATTGAGTGTCATCACCCCCTTCGTCATCAAAAACACCAGCAAAAGCCTCGAATTCTAGTGTGGGAAGTGTTTTTAATTTTCTTGAAGATTCTGCACTGAGTAAGGAGTCATAGTTCCAATCCAAGAAGTCTTCCATGTTATAACTCAATTTCTTGAATGGTTGAGCGAAGACCTTCGCTAATGTGGCTACGTTGGGATGATAGTGTTCCATTAGTGACGCTAGCTCCCACAGAGAGGACTCCAGTGCATGAGTTAATTCAGGGTCTGATTCGTTAACATTGAATGGATCCACATAGTTTTCTTTCAGGGTTTTCAAGTGAGCCACTTGATCGGGGGTCTGGAACGGGTCAGAAATGAAAGCCGGATTGTGTAGCATAATCATGCAGTTTGGGTGCTTCCTGATTAAATTGTAAACAAAAGGAATCACTGAAACGATAGCCGAAGGAGGCGATTCAAGCGTGAGTCTTGCCAGTCTCTTTATGAAAGAGGCCACTAAATGGGCTGATAAATGTGTTGACGACAAAAATATATCCATTAGTCTGAAGAATCTTGCTCTATATTTAACATGCATTAGATCTGGATTGATAATTTGATAGAGCTTCATATAAAAATTTGGGTATTCCAAGTTGAACCTTCTCATTAATTCGAAAAGGCCGTTCAAAGCTAGGATGGGGATAACACCAGCGTTGTTATTGGAGCTTCGCAAGTTGTAGGAGTCAGTCAGAAAATCCATCAGTTTGGTTGGGGTGTGGAAGTGAGGTATTATTCTCTTATGCAAAATTAGCAGGATAGATTTATACTGTTGTAGAGACAACTGGCTGTTTAATAGAGATAACCAATTCTTCTCAAAATTTGACTTAAATTTGGACTCGTTCTCGACGGCTTGTGGAGGGTTTGGTACAAAAATCTCTAAATCTGCATCCGCGTTGGAACAATGCTCATCGTGGTTCGCCAGAGTCAACCATTTACCAACGTTTTTTAAAAGCAACTCCTGGTAAGTGGGGTCTTCCAAAAGTTGGTTGAATTCAGACTGAAAATAGTATTGGATATCTGCGAATTTCTTATAGTATTTTTCGGTGAATTCTATCAGGATTACATTTCCAGACGCGCCAGAGCTCTTGGCATCTTCTACCTCACTCATATTCGAGGACCATAGGGCAATGATTAATTGTCTCAATGTTTTATTCGGGAAAAATGGGGCGTCCTTTTTAGATGCAAGATGTGTAGATTCCAGATCCATCAGTTGCAAGTAGACGTCAAGAGAATCTAAACCAAGAGAAGTTTCAAATGGTATGTCCGAAATGACGCTCAGCAGTTTTGTCTTGAAAGCTTCATAAACTTTTCTACACCACTTAACAAATTGTTCTTTCTCTAAAGTAGCCTTTTTGGATGAAGGAAGCGTCAAATCTTCACGAGAAAACATCTTCTTGAATATTTGGAATAACGACATGACCAAAAACCTCAAGCTCCTTTCGGTCTCCTCCTCTTTCAACTGAGTGACATCCTCGGGAATCACTAGTTCATTGACCAATTTAATAATCGAGTTATACTGCTTTCTGTCGCAAGTAGCGGTCAGCTTCTTGGCAATCTCTTTGATTTCTAATATAAGCATATTCCTCAACAGTGCACTTTAGCAATAGTCAGTCGTTTCGCTCGATCAAACCGTATTTTTGTTTCACCTCATCGCACCTCATCAGATTCATAAGTATTTTTCTTCAAGACAGTGAGAAAATTTTAGCGAAAACGTTCCAAAAGAGCCCTAAAGCCATATAAAATTCAAGGATTACCCGTAGAAGTCCTAGAAAAAAGTTTTCTTCTCTTCTTTTTTCCAATTTTTCTTCCAGTAAGTATAAAAAGCGAAAAATATTCCAAACACAAGATCTTGCTCAGCGTATTCACTAATGGTTCGTTTAAAGAGGCCAATGACCTTCCAAGTTTTTAAAAGAATACGATGATATTATTTGCGTTTTAAATCGAACAATTCTTCTCGGAGCAATCTGAGGTTTTAATGGAGATAGCGGTTCCTGCGCAGCTCATTGATCTTGTTACATTCTTAAGAATGACAAGGGCGCTATTATAAAATTCTGATTCTTTTTTTGTTATTTTTGACTTGGAGGTAGTCGGCTGTATACAAGTAAAATATATATTCAAAATCGTAGGCGAGTCGAAGTGCGTATCATACGATGTATCTTGCGCGTGTTGTTAATGACCACCAAAGACGGCATTGTGGAAATCTTGCCGTTAGCAACGGTCAAGCGACTTGGCATGAAAGAACTGGTAACGGACTCAAGAAGCTAGAGTGTGCGCTTGAACAATATACATTGTTACCAGAGGTGCCGCCTGTTTCTGTGCCAGGTGCGTTCAAAATGCCACCAGGGTCTGTCTTTCTGCGCTGGAAAGCACCTTCGGGCATCAACTACCGTTTCTTATCGCTGACCATAGCTATCCACCAATCACACCACAGTGGCGGCGCGGCCGCGTAGGACAAACTGGGCAGGGAAATTTACGATGTGTTATCATTTGAAGAGCCCGGAAAGAGAGAGAAGACCAAGAAGAAAGAGCCTTGGAGCCTTAGCTCATGTAACATTTGACTCATTCTGTAAAAGTGAAAATTTGCTGCCCGCTGGAGATGACGAAATTTTTCGTTCTCAAATTTGTATGCGCATACTGGTGTGCATATAAAACTCCATAATGTGCACTACTAGAGAATAGTCTCGTCTGGACCCTGTGTATAAACTCTTATTTTTACATAACAAAAGAAAAATACTACTTGCTCTAAGCTCATAACACAAACCACAGAATAACTCAAGATGTGTGGTATTTTCGCCGCCTACAAGCATGAGGATGTGCACAGATATAAGCAAAAGGCTCTACAACTATCAAAAAGAATTAGACACCGTGGTCCAGATTGGTCTGGTAACGCCACCAAGAACTCTACGATTTTCGTTCATGAAAGATTGGCCATTGTCGGCTTGGAATCCGGTGCTCAACCAATCACTTCTCCAGACGAAGACTACATGTTATGTGTCAACGGTGAAATTTACAACCACATTCAGCTGAGAGAAGAGTGTCCAGACTATCAGTTCAAAACTTTAAGTGACTGTGAGCCTATCATTCCAATGTACTTAAAGCACGATATTGAAGCTCCTAAATACTTGGACGGTATGTTTGCCTGGACTTTGTACGATGCTAAGCAAGACCGTATCGTGGCAGCCAGAGACCCAATTGGTATTACCACTCTGTACATGGGACGCTCATCCGCTTCTCCAAAAACCGTTTACTTTGCATCTGAACTAAAATGTTTAACCGACGATTGCGACACCATCACTGCATTCCCACCAGGCCATGTGTATGATTCCAAGACCGACAAGATCACCCGTTATTTCACTCCAGATTGGTTGGATGAAAAGCGCATTCCATCCACACCAATAGACTACATGGCTATAAGACACTCTTTAGAAAAAGCCGTTAGAAAGAGATTAATGGCCGAAGTTCCATTCGGTGTTCTATTATCAGGTGGGTTGGATTCCTCTTTGATCGCTTCCATTGCCGCCCGCGAAACCGCTAATGCCACTAACGATGTCGAACCATCAACTTACGATAGCAAGGCAAGACACTTAGCAGGTGTTGACGACGACGGTAACCTACACACAGCTGGTTGGACTAGTCTGCATTCCTTTGCCATTGGTCTACCAAACGCTCCAGATTTGCAAGCCGCCAGAAAGGTCGCCAAGTTTATTGGTTCCACTCATCACGAACACACTTTCACATTGCAAGAGGGTCTGGATGCCTTGGATGATGTCATTTACCATTTGGAAACGTATGATGTTACCACTATAAGAGCTTCCACCCCCATGTTCTTGCTATCCAGAAAGATTAAGGCTCAGGGTGTCAAGATGGTTCTTTCCGGTGAAGGTTCTGATGAAATCTTTGGTGGTTACCTATATTTCGCTCAAGCTCCTTCTGCGGCCGAATTCCATACTGAATCCGTGCAACGTGTTAAGAACTTACACTTGGCTGACTGTTTGAGAGCTAATAAATCCACAATGGCTTGGGGCCTAGAGGCGCGTGTTCCATTCTTGGACAGGGAATTTTTGCAATTGTGTATGAACATTGATCCTAAAGAAAAGATGATCAGAGCAAAGGAGGGCCGTATCGAAAAGTACATTTTGAGAAAGGCATTCGATACCACAGGAGAACCAGACGCTAAACCATACTTACCGGAGGAAATTCTATGGAGACAAAAGGAACAATTCTCCGATGGTGTTGGTTACTCATGGATTGATAGTCTAAAGGATAATGCCGAAGCTGTCATTTCCGATGAAATGTTTGCTAGTCCAAAAGCCGAATGGGGCAGCGATATTCCAACCACAAAGGAAGCTTTTTGGTACAGATTGAAGTTTGATGCTTTGTTCCCTCAAAAGACCGTTGCTGATACCGTCATGAGATGGGTTCCAAAGGCCGATTGGGGTTGTGCTGAAGATCCCTCTGGTAGATATGCCCAAATTCATGAAAAACATATTGAATAAACGATTACAAAAAATAAAAAATAAAATTAATATAAATTATGAATTAGTTACAAATATCTTTATAGAAAAAAGAAATGAGGGGTAAATGGAAGTATGCTTCATGATTATTTGATGACAGTTTATTTTATCGTTCATATTTGATCGATGGCGCTAAAAACGGTGAGTATGCTTACGAATGTGTATGCACTTTGCATATACACTTCGTTCTCGGCGCGAATGACTGTTGAACACCGCTCTTGGTTCCAATACTTTCTAGAATATATTATCCCGAGGCTGTGGTCTCAAACAGAAGGTGAAGTAATATTATGCCCTTATCTTTTACCCCTATAACACATGAATGAACGGCCCCTTAAGCTCTTTTAGATCGCTTTTCTCCCCGTTTATCTTGTGATTGAAGATTACTAATTGAGCTAATCCTATCTAGCGAAGCCCTTTGCTCCCTTTCGTGCGCAATCAGGAGATCATGCCTTGTTATTACAGTATTTTTATTTTTGGATTTCATTTCCGCTCGGTAGCTCTGTGGGTATTCACTATCATTTCTCTTGAATATTAATTTAATTTTTCTGAAAGTAATGCTCATGTGTTTGTGAAGTACTAATGCTAGGAAATTCAGGCACCGTTTATTTCAATACCTGAGATGCCAGAACGCAGCATAAAACTAAATTCCAAGATGAAAGGAAAGATTACTTTTTTGTTTACACAGATTTATATATTCAAAGAAATGTAGACGTACCACTATGTTGCTCTAGTCAGGAGTCGTATATGTGATGAGCAGTGATCAAGATCTGAGCAGCGAAGCCATGTATGCCGACCAAAGAAACAGGGCTTTAGGGAATGCAAGCCTTGTTGCCCTGGTACCAACAAGAAAATTGGCCATTAACGACCGTGCCATGAAGCAGGGATGAAAGAGGTGTTTTTGATGACACACACACGCTTCTGAGGAACTTTTTCTTTCGAGCTCGTTTCTGTGCCACACTATTTTTGATTCCGCGGCTAAGCCGCGCATACCGATAATTCTCGCTTAGGTATGTCAAGCCAAATCTCTATAAAGAAATCAACACCCCCGCCTCCCTCAAACGAGGATGACCCTTTACCCATTGTTATCACAGAAGGTAGCCTCACGGTATACCCATACGAGAAGCGATCGATGCTTCGCTTCTTTTTTTATATATGTACGTATTTACAAGTATACGTACGCAGATATACGCGAGAGCAACTTGTAAGATCACAAGGTCTCGTAAAATGTCAATTAGAGAGAGCTTTTTTGAAACCAGGATCAGTGATAGAAAATTCATGATGATAATTGCTAAAAAAATCTTGCTGTGCAATTAAAAGAAAGTGTTAACGGCATATTCTGCGTGCTTCACCACGAAGGAATGTGGTATCTTATCGGTGACATCAATTTTTAATCGTTCTTGCTTGATTTTATCCTTATAATAATGTGATAAATGCGTTCTTGTTTTGTCAGCAACCCAGTGGTCTTTTGTACTGAACAGAAACCAAATGAAAATTTCGTTCTCTTGACAATAATTGATGAATTCATCTTGAAATTCCCAATTAGTAGTTATCTCCTTCATTTCCTGAGAAGCTAGCCCCAGAGATTGACGGACGAACTGTTTATGAGTCAGCAAAATTCTTGTGGACAACACAGCCTGATAACCGGTGCTTCCACAGCCCATGAATTTGTCAATAACAAATCTTGAAAGTCCTTCGGATAAAATCCAATAAAAGAAAACATAACTGAGCAATGATACAACATGGGCCAATGGGGGGATATAGTGGAGTACCGCTGTCATTTTAACACCCATTTCTGAGGTGTGTATGTCCATCACAGTGGGTGTGATCAGACCGATCTTTCTTACAGACCCGACTAATTTATCAGAAAGGCACACTTTTTGTAAGATGTAGGCACCCACCGAATGTCCCATGATGATAATTTTTCTGTTTTCGTGTGAAAAGTTGTTGATTACTTCAACTTGATGATCTACTTGATCTTGCAAAGAAAATATCGGTGTGTTAGAATGGGCATTTAGGGTCATTCCCGCATGAGATACACCAAGGATTTCCCAATCAGGATGCTTTGAATGTAGATGCTGTAACATCTCCTGATAGTAGTATAAAAGTCCAGGATTACCGGGGATCCACACTAATAGAGGAGCATCCTCGTTTTCTGTAGCAACTGAGGGCTTGATATTCAATATCGAGCACGGTAATGTAGATTTGGTGTACTCTTGTACTGGCATCTTGTCACTAAAGTTGAAAGCCACGACAATGGGGAGGGTCAGGCAATTTTTTCCTCTCTGATCAGTAGTTTGAACTTGCTATTGTCGTACCGCTGTTTTCATTTTTATTTCATGCGTTCGCGACGATGTGCAATGATAACTTTTCGGGTAATTAATATAGTGAAAAATATCAACTCATCTCAGGAAGTTCAACAAAAGGAACTCATATCATATAATAATAATGGAATACAGCAGCTAAATATTTTATGTATGAAAAGATTATACTGCATTCGCTAGACGCCACTAATTTTCTAAACTATTTAAAACCTTAAGGTTTGCTTCCACTTCCTGGACACATTGTCTGAAATAAACCAATTGAAAATTTTGGAACAACTTCACCAAGCCCAAAATATCAGAACTGTCGGTAATCTCTTCCATTATTTCCACAGCGGTTGTGGTATTGGAGACAAATTCATCTTCTAATTTTTCCAGTAATTTGTTTTCTTCGAGGTCTTCTATCGTGGGCTCATCGCCTTGGTTAGCTTTCGAATCTTCTTTCACAACAGCGGCATCATCTGCGGCGGATCCGCTGGTTTCTTTCTTTGAATCACCTTCTAAATCCTTTGATATGGGACTCTCATCCTCAGTAGTCGGATTTTCATCCGGAGAAATGGGGGCGTTTGCGCTAACAGCTTTGTCGTCAACCTCCTTTGAGGTTTCAGCCTTTTGAGCCTTCAGCTTCGCTTCTTTTGATTTGACTTCATAACGCATTGTGTCGAATTTGAGTCTTGAATCTTCCACTTTTTTGCGCAATTCGTGAACTTTCTTGAAGTCTTTGTTTATCAGTTTCTCTAGTTTTTTGTTGAACTCTTTAATCATCGTTGAATCCATTTCTGCTTTACCTTCATCAATGTTTTTGTAACAAGTTGACCAGGAGTCAAAGACTTTAATCAAGTTAGATAAATCTTCATCTTCTTCATCTTCCTCGTCCTCTTCTTGCGCCTCTGCATCCTGTGCGGTTTCATTAGATTCGCTTTTCTTCTTCAATCCTGCCTTTTCATCTTGTTTTAGGCTTTGAAATTCACACTCGCAGTCAACAGCGGCTTTTGAGATCGCTTGAGCAAAAGATCTTGGCAAAAAGGCGTCATCATGGTTGGAAACTTTCTTTTTATTGGCATTTTCCGATTTCCTAGAACCAAACCAGCCGTCTTTATTGACGGACCACCAATCCGAAATACTTTCCGTTAAATTTGGCGGGTAGTCGTAGCCCTCCACCTCAAAGGTTTTGGACACCAGTAAAATTCTCCTGCAAACTTTCTCTAAAGAATCGCTTTTCTTCTCCAAGAATTGGTACTGTGGCGGTAACTTACTTATGTCAGAAACAGTACCCAATGATTCCTGAACAAACCTGGTACGTGATTTAATGGACAATCTTGTTTCAGGGTCATTTAAATTCACGTTTGCACTTGCCAACGCATTGTTCAGTGTGTCTTGAGTCTTGTGTGCGGCGGTAGCAATTGAATCGGTGATCTTGTTCAGGGAGAATCCTGAAAAATAACCAGACATTTTGTGAGAAAAGGTATATGGTTTTACTTACCTTCACTAAATGGATATCGCAATAACTGATGCCTTTTTTCTTGATCGCAGGTCAAAACTGAGGGAGGATATGTCGCATGCTGAAAAAAGCCAAGAACATTTTAAGAGCTCGGAAAGCTTTCTCGTTGAAAGCGATGCACTAAGAGCTCTACGCCACTAACAAACGGCCCGTTCTATTCATCAATAGCAAGTGGCTGCAGGAACTAACCAAATTTTCAATTGCAAAAAATTGTATAATCGTAAACACCCTCATACTTAGTGGTTTCAAACTTTGAATTGCCACAACTTTATCGTCATATTTAATCAAGAGTGTGAGTGCTTACAGGTTACTGTATACAAAAAATAGGTGTGCACACCTACCCGAGATGGCGGGATAAATTTTATCCACAGCTTCAGGAATTCTCTGTTCGATTTGAAATACGTAAACGACAGTGGCAAGTCCGTGAGCACAGAGGTTTACTATTAGCTCCCAAGCCGTCTCATCTACTGGCCTCCTTTTTTCGTTGGCTTCCAACCCCACCCAATCTATGTTGAATGGTTGTCCATATCCTTTCCCTAAGCAGATAATCTAGAGCAACCAAAGCGTTCCCAAAAACGTAATTAGCAAAGTTACGTTGCTGCAAATTCTTGCCATGTCACTCTTCCTCACCTTGACCCTTGATGTTAACGCCGCTTCGCTGATCAGTACAAACAGCACAAAAATTAACCTTTCAGGGAGCAAGAAAAAATATGCGGCTTTCCCGCGGAGCCCGATTGCCGATACAGATGAACCGTCCGTTGGTCGTCCCAGTTCTTTCAAAGGTCTTTTTCCAGCATAACAATAGCAGCTGTATCATACTCCTTTTAAATCATTAGCGCGCTCAGTAACCTAGAATACTGCATCATTAGTATCTGAATTCTCTCTCTCTCTCTGCAGCCCAAATTCATTAAGCTACTGGCTGTATGTGGTCCGAACCTCGGATTGAATAATCACCGCGTTACCCTGACAATGACGGGATGATGTAAGGATGCATGTCCCTACTGTTTTGGTATTTCCTAATATGGACGGACGCCGAAAACACCACCCCCCCCCCCCCCATCTTAGCGGCTGCATCTGAGCAATCGGCCCATTTGGCACACGCCCGCTAGTGACGTTGGTAGGGGCGTTTCCCTGAGCTAGTCCCAGAGCTGCTTTAAAGGTCCATCGCAAACCCCTTGTCCGCGGACTTCTGCGTGATAAATTTGAATGCCCAGTACGTGAAAGTGATCGGCCCCCTCACAGAAACTAATGGACGGTGCTGCCTTGTCGGAATTTGCTGGAATTGTTTTCATTTTTTTCTTCCTACTTCTTCTTCCTTTTCCCTCCCCTCTTCCTCATATATGTATACAGAAAAAATATTCTTACCCCTATAATTCATTGGCCGCAATCTTCTGTCAGATTTTCCTTTATAAAAGAGCCTTTGTTTTGTTATTAAGATTGTTTTTTTCCTTCTTCTCAAGTCCGTATTTTTTCCCAAAAGAAATAAATTTCTTTACATCTGTTGTCCTGTTTTCAATCCACTAAGAAAAGAAGAGAAAAACAACCGAAAAGGCTTTACACTTTTAATTTTTTCCCTCATCGCGCTTTTTATTAGGATAAACACTTTTAAAAAAATCACTTCAGCAAGAAAAAGTAGTCAGAAACACTTTTTTCTTCAAAGCATATTCACCAATAATATAATTTCACAATGTTGGCCCCAGCTGATAACATTTTACGTATAATAAACTTCCTATTTTTGGTCATTGTGATCGGTTTGATCAGTTCATTGTTGAATACCCAAGATAGAAACAGTTCAAGAGTAAACTTTTGTATGTTTGCTGCTGCGTATGGTATATTCACCGATTCATTGTACGGTGTCTTTGCCAACTTCTTTGAACCATTGGCATGGCCGCTAGTTCTGTTCACATTGGACTTTTTGAACTTTGTCTTCACCTTTACTGCCGGTACCGTATTGGCTGTCGGTATCAGAGCTCACTCGTGCAACAACCGTTCATACGTTGACAGCAACGGAATTACTCAAGGTTCAGGTACTAGATGTAGACAAGCTCAAGCCGCTGTTGCATTCCTTTACTTCTCTTGTGCCATCTTCTTGGCCAAGACTCTAATGTCTGTTTTCAACATGATCTCCAATGGTGCCTTCGGCTCTGGCTCTTTCTCCAAGAGAAGAAGAACCGGCCAAGTCGGTGTTCCAACCATTTCTCAAGTTTAATTGACTGCATCTATCTAATCTTATTTTTATGCAGCAATCAAGAATATAACAAATGGACACCGTCAATAAATTAGGGAAAGAAAATGCAAGAAAACTCCATTTTTCCTGTATCCCTCCGAATTTCCCTTCCCCTTCTCCGTTCTTCGGAAAAAACCAAAAATTATACCCCAGAAAAACCCGAAAAAAATTAAGAAAACAAAATACCAGAAAAAAAAATTCAAACAAATCATAAGCACTTCGTTGTGACTATGAAAAATGCCCTTATTTTTACTAATATTATTATTATTATAATTCCCCAACCCCCCCTTTATTATAATTTGTTCTTCTAATATTTTAATTTTTAATCTTTTCATACTATTCTTATATCTATCTAACTAAAGTATCCTTCTCTTTTTATCTAGCCTCTGATCTGGCAGTTATTGCCGCCATAGTTTTTGTGTGTAGCGTTTCGTTATAATTTTCTTTTTACGATTGATGATCTCAAATCTGTTTTGAATATATGATAATTTGTTTGTCATGTATGAATAGTGTTATAAAATCAATTTCCTTATGTATATGCTAAATATTATTACTTCATTTTTAATTTTTTCTTGCTCTTGCACTTTAACGGTTGTTGCAGTGATTTATCAAAGGGTTTCAATTTTCTCATCATGTATGAAGGTACGTTTTTCCATTCAGGAAAGTACTCCATCCCCATGCTGGACGTGGACCACCAATTGAAGGGCAGTAGTTCGTTGGGCACGGTGGGGTTGTACTTCCACGTGCCGTTCACTCCACCTGACGATATGCCGCCTGTACCACGCTCGCCAAACAGTACGTTTTTATGCATGTCTTTTTCAGTAGCTTTGGCCTCCGCAGCTGGCGCCTCGTCTGGCGCTAACAGCATTTGCAAGGAGTCCCTCTTCTTGTCTCTGAATAGCGGGTTTTCCTTCACAGGGTACATAACCGGCCTATATCCGCTGTATAGGATATCCCGAGTGAGCTCCCTAGCCTCTAAGTACTGCGTGGTGGGCACCTTGGGCAGTGACCTAAAATCATAGAAATGTACGTTTTTAAAAATCTTGGAGCTTCTTTGCTTGGTGATCTGTTGATGCTGCTGCCTTATTGGGTTCACTAGCCTGGTGTGCGTCCTTCTTTGTATACGTGCGAGCGTCACCGAGCTTCTTATTCTTGTAAAAGGGAGCCCCCTAATTTTGGTTTTTCTCAATAAAATCATGCTGATGGCTGTTGGGTGTGTATGTGTATGTGTATGATATGATATCTTCTATACTTCAACTAGAATACATACATATACATCTAGAGAAAAAAAATAATTACGCTATAAATGATAGAACACAAGAAACGTCTAAAGTCCGAAAAATGCACCTGTTCTTATCATCCATACTTATACAAAACCGATTCGAAACAAAGGCAAAACCCGCAGCAGCAATCGCTGACAAATGGGCCTGAATACCGATAGATACACCAAACGCAAAGACCCTACCGTGTGCATGCGTGTTCTGGTGGCCATCACCACCCACTCCGTCACGATTATGCCAGGTGCGCAAGCTGAATCCCTCTTTGCTCCCCTGGTCGGCCCTTCTCACTCCGGACTTATCGGACGACTCCCCGCGCCCGCTGGGGTAAACCGGCCGGATGGCTCACCCTCGGCGGCTAGCCACCGCACCCAGACCATAGTTTTGTCTAAGATGCCGACTACGTAGTATCGCGGGTCCGCCGCCACCACTATGTTACACCGATACTCGATATTCAACAGCACCTCTTCTACACTGGCGCCATCGGCGGGTGCTTCCAAGACCGCCTGCCATTGACTGATGAGCCCACTTTCTCGGCGAATAGACTTGACCGCGCCTGCAAAGTCTCGCTCGTGGTCCCGTAAACAATCCTGGAAGATTTCCTTTCGTTGTTCCAAACTGAACGTCTTGTAGTAGAACAACAGCTGCGACACAAACTTGTCTTGCTCCCGCTTTGATGGCACGTACTCCTTGATTCTGTACGCCTTGTATAGCTCCTTTTGCTGTTTCCTGATATCTTGCGGGACGGCGTCGGGGGGGATTGTTCCCGCTTTGGCAAGGATCTGTGCCAGATAGTGGTATTTTGTTGGCTCCAGTACATCGCCAACGTCTTCGCTGCCACTTGCCTCGGCGGCAGCACTGTCGCTATGCTCGTGGCCACACCACTCTTCGAAAAAGCCTTCTCGGACCGCGTCGTCTCCAATTGTGTAAAAATCGGGATCGTTTTCGATTTTCTTGCTCTGCAATGACCACGTGGAGAACTTATCCAGTTCGTACCTATCGAATAACCGGAAAAATAGACCGCGCTCGTCCGCATCGCCTGTATCGATCTGGTTTAGATCATCGATTATGGTTGCATCTTTGTTCAAATCTTGTTCCCCATCGTCCTCCTCCTCCTCCTCCTCCTCCTCCTCCTCCTCCTCTGAGGATGAGCCATACCCACTGATTAGCCCGGTGTGGTGTTCCTTCAATGGAGGATTTACGTCACCCGGCTCTTCGTTTGCCTCGTCAACTCTTCCCGCTTCATTTTGGTTTTTTTTGAATAGGTTAATCTCTTCGTTTAAGGATTCAAAGATCTTGTCGACGTCCTCATCTCGCATGTCATAGCCCCTAGCGACACCAATCAAGAGAACCAGTTTCTCCTTGTCCAGTGATTCAACCAATGCTGAACACTGGGAGTCGCTCTCTTGGCTGATCTCATTTTTGAAAACCTTGGAGTCGCTGTTGTAGTAAAACTTTGTACCATCATTGCATATCACCAGGTGCCAAGCATCTATCAGTTCCAACGAAAACGTGGGCTTTCTCTCCATCCGAAGCGCTTTCTCAACGTTCTCCTGGTCAGAGAAAATCTTGAAATCGGGATTTTCCCATTGAGATTGCTTCGTCTTCTTGTTATAGTAGTATCTTATGCCTGCAGGAGTCTTGAATTCTTGCCACATTCTATGCGTGGTTATTCTATGCTGCCAAACTGCTACTCCTTTCTCTAGTGCTCATCTCTATCTCTTGGGGCACAGTATTTTTTTCCTTTTTTATACTGATTAGTTTTCCTTTCCCTCGCCGAAGAAAAACTGAAACACAACAAAAGTTGTAGAATATGCACAACAGATTTTCTTTTTTTTTTTGGAACATAGTGAGCACATCAATCCTCCTAGGTAACGTAGGTCCCGCTCTCCTGGCATAGTATGAGGTATGTTGTCCATTGGCGCACTTACAATTTTCATGGCCAGAGCGCGCATCGCGATGGCTGAAGCAAACAAGGTGCACATGTACTAACGAACAAAAGGTCCATTTTTTTGTCGCATGCTCCTTTATATCCAGATCTTTTGTCACAAACAATGATATACCAGTTGGCTACGTAACGCCAAAGTTTCCATCCTTATATTGGCCCATCAACAGTTCGAGGTACAACATCGCATTTTTGTACTATATCTCTGATATTTGGAAATTTTCGCTTTACTGGACCCTGATATTCAATGGTGCATTTTATGTGACTACTGGCTTATACGCTAGCTTGACGCACAGGAAAAAGGGCGGTAGTATATGGATATTCGTCATGTACGTTATTTATGGTGGTGTGCAAGGCTTAACCACTGGTACAGTCATGGGGTTTCTCATAGGCGCAATCTACAGATCTGGTCTGTTTTCCATGTCGACATGGATTCCACTCTGTTGCGCAGTGGTCCAAATCCTCTTCGACGTGATACTAGGTTACTCCATGATAGGATCTGTTATGTGAAGGCTTAGCAAGCCGATACAAGAGAAATAAGTCAACGATGTTGCTATAAAATTGAGCGGCACCTTTTACATTTAGGAGGACCCTACTTAATACAAGGTTTAATATGGCCTTGCTTCTAGGTGTCAGAATGTTTTTAAGCTTCTTTTTTATATCGTTTTCATTCGTGAAGTGTGACCAACCGAGCCTCCTTCGAGACAGGGATGGATTTTGTAAGCTGCATATATAAGGAAAACCAAGCCAGTTGAGACAATAGACAAAGTGAATACGTCAGTACAAACACAATAACAATAGGAAGTAAAAGGAAATATTCCACAACAAATGTCTGCTTCATTGATTAATCGTTCTTTAACGACCATTAGAACAGAATTAGATTTTTTAAAAGAATCGAATGTCATCTCAAGTGACGTTTTTGATCAGATAAATAAGAGCCTACCTGTGAGATGGAATCCTTCCAGCGCCGCTCGCGACACCAGCTCAGCATCTTTGGAATATGTGGAGGCCCTTTATCAATTCGATCCTCAACAAGATGGTGATCTAGGCTTGAAACCAGGGGACAAGGTCCAACTCTTGGAGAAATTGTCTCCAGAGTGGTACAAGGGTAGTTGTAATGGCCGTGTCGGTATCTTCCCCGCTAACTACGTCAAGCCGGCCTTTTCTGGTTCTAACGGATCATCGAATCTTCCACCACCTCCACAATATAAAGCTCAAGAATTACAGCAAGCTCCAACGCAAAATAGTGCTGTTTCATCTTATCAACAACAACCATTCCCTCCTCCTTCCACTAACTATTACCAACAACCGCAACAGCAGCCACAACAAGCTCCTCCTCAACAGCAGCCAAGTTCTCATAATCATTTGAAGAGCTTCGGTAGCAAGTTAGGTAACGCTGCCATCTTCGGCGCAGGTGCTAGTATTGGGTCGGATATCGTCAACAGTATCTTCTAAACCGACTTTTTTTTTTTTTTTTACTTTCTTTTCATTTGATTGTTCTTCACAATGATGCGTGTCCTTATAAACGGGCTCGAGCTGCACTCTTGACGCTGCTATTCTTCAAACGTTTAATGAGTATCAATCTTATGTACCCCTTTTTTCTTTTTTCAAATAGCAAATATACCATATCAAGGAAAAATTTAGCACAACATCCTAAATTTGTAATGGTAGTCCAATTTTCTACAGTTTAAAAGTTTCGGGAACTCACGTGTTTTTTCTTTTTATATTTAGATATGTACAGAGACGCATGAGTATATTCTGAGCTTTCCTTTCTAATGCAGCAAAAATCTACCATATACATGGTATATTCTGTTGACAACGTTTATATGAGCGTTGGAGTCGAGATTAGTGTCTACCAATTCTTCCACGTCTCTAAACCATTCTTTTCTTCTTGAATGTGGGATTAAGAAACTTCCCAATTTATATAAATTAGAGACCTCAATCACTAATAGACCTTGGTTTAAGTGTTTTTCATCGGAGTCGGCACTTTGATTAGAATAGTTCAGTATCCTCTCCACATTATTCAGGCTTATACCAATTTGCTCCCTATAACATTTAACATTGGACCACACGTTGCCCAACTTGATAAATCTTTTCAATGCCACACTAAAGGAATATAGTATTACTAAAGCTGGGGATAACGCTACAACTCCGAACACCAGTTGTTGGGATTTTAACATCTTATCAATACCATTCAACGCCATAGAGCCATCAACTTTTGTCTTTTGCAGTTGGATCAATAAAGATCTAACTAGCCCACCAGTAGCTATATTTTTTATTGGATGGTGTAATTGTGTTTCGTATATCTCCATGAATTCAGTCAGATCACCGTGTTCGACTTTGGTGCTTAATAAAATAGGGTCTATTGGGTGGTTAGTGGCCGAGTCACTATTATCTACAACGAAGCTAACGATCATTCTCGTAAGAGAATCCATATCAGAATTTAAAGTTTCCTGGGACGTTACTGAAATGGCACTTCCTTCATCATGTCTCACAGTGGACCAAACTTGCTTGAGAGGAGCCCACAGCCAGTTTAAAATCAAACCCTTGGCAAAATCAACAACGTTATTCATAATGAAATCCTTAATAATATACCGAGAATTCCATAAAGTCATTATGGATGACGGTCCATACAAAAGACATAGCAACATCGAAGGCCAATATCTAGTCAACACGCTTGGCTTAATAAATTTCCTCAGTGGGTGATCTTTATGAAAACTTGCTGAACATTTAACAATATCTGTTAGATTTGAATCAGACATTGATAACTCGAAGAAACTCTGCAAGGATTTTAGACGCTTTTCGTAATTATGTAAATTCAATTCGGACGGGTCGTTGTTTCCATCTGATGGTTGGTCAAATTCAGCAATTAAATTCCCCAGTTTGATAGTGTAATCCTTTGATGATTGATTTATAATCTCAAGTCTTTCGTGAACCACACCGCGTGGGATATCTGAAAGCAAAGATGCTATATCAATCGGCTTCTTCGGTAGCCCCACAAATCTGAAGTTTCGCACTACCATAAACTTGTTTATTCTGGGACGTATGCTTTTCAATAAATCGAACGATAGAGCCTTTAATGACCATGTTTGATGTAGCGACCTTCTCTTTTTTATTTCTTTCTGGACATTTTGAGATAAAAGACGTATATTTGAAGCTGAAGTTTGGAAACAATAAATAAATGACCTTAATGTTGAATCGCTAACCCTCTTGAAGTATTGTTCAGCTTCATATACGGCTGGCAAACCTTGGACGCATTCATTAGTCACTGAATAGTAGCATAATAGGATGATGTATTCGAATATGGTTTGGCTCACGAGGCGTTTAAGATCTCCATCTCCAAAGGATGAAGGGTCTGCAATGTTTTTGCAAACATTGTACAGCGAACCAAAGGGTACTGGATAATAGGAATTGACCTTATCACTCTTGATCGAAAGGCAAACTTTTTCGACAATGGATCTGACCTGTTGTAATTGATCCTGCAGTTTACTCAGTTCTTTATTTTCTTTGCGAACATCTCGGAGCAGTTGTTGATGTGAATCCAAGGCAACTTCACGTAGTGATTCCTCTAATGAATGCTGTACCTCCTCAAAAGACTTTAAAATTCGCCTATTGGTGATCATTCCAAGCTAAAAGTAAGTACTCGTAATATTACCAGTAAAATTTGATACGTTGTCGATACTGTTGTTACGAAGTTGCAGAGTGGACCGACCATTTCTATTAGACGGGTGGGGGTCGATCAACTCTTGATTTTCCGGTCAAATAAAAAAGAATGTGAAGGCCCGAAAAAAAGCTATTAAATAAAAAGTACAAAAGGATGGACTTGAAAATTTCATATTTTAAATTTAAGCTGAGAGGGGACTATCTATATACTTCCTTAAATAAAAGTGCTTGTATTTTAGAGGCCAATCAATACATTGTTAACAATAGCGATAATAGAGATGACAGATGAACGATAGGAAAGGAATGTAAAATACGTAAAAATATATATACATTACTGTCGGATAAATGGGTGAAATGCATGCTTGTTATGTTTTTTTGTTTGTTGATGTTTATCATTATTAATACTATAATTTTTTGATTGTTATGCGCGATTCGTTACATCATTACTCTTATTCAATACTATCTATGGAGTAATCTTTCTTGGACAATTTATGTCTCAAATCTTTACCCCAGTATGAAAATGCAAAAGGCAAAGCGATCATAGCAGTAGAGATGAAAGCCAATAACCAAGAACCCCAATGTAGGTTCAGCTTGTGGTACATTTGAATGGTAAACAATGGGAAAGCAGCACCACCAGCAGATCTTAAGAAAACCTTTGTGGCCAAAGCACTGGATGCATATTGGACGTAGCAATCGATAATGTAATTATTCAATGAATAATAAATCAACACCATACCAAAACCAAAAGCTAGACCAGCTGAAGCTGGGCCGACCCAGATGATATGTTTATAAGCGGTCGCACCCAAGATCCAAAGAGCAATAGCAGCAAATGGAGCGCCGATTTTGGCACCCATCAAACGATCTTCAGGAGTAGGCTTACGTTGTTTGACAATTGCTAAATATTTGTTCTCACAATAGAAAGTGGTGGCTAAGGCCCAAAGGGCGCCGATAACAATTGGAATAAACATTAAACCAACAAGGTTATCTTTGTAGCCGTACAATTCACCAAAAATGACAGGGAAGGCAAAGAAGAACGCATATAATAGAGAGTAAATCAAACACACGTAGAAACAAGTGGCGACCAGAACAGGTTCTGTGACGGAGAAATATAAAGGCCTTAACAAACAAGCCTTCATCATTTCACCCATACTAATACCTTGGGCCTCTTGTTCAGTCATAATCTTAGGGTTACCAGTCTCCTTTCTTAATCTGGCAGCCTTTCTTTTCAAAATAACTGGGGCATACGTTTCTGGAATAGCAGAGGCGATGATCCACATAACACCTGCAAAGGCCATGTTGACCCAAAAGATCAGGTCCATACGACCGGTAGAAACAGAAATGAAACCATTAACCAATGGACCCACGACGGGACCAACGTAAGGAGCGAAGGCGAAGAAAGCAATGGCCTTACCTCTCGTTTCACTTGGGAACATATCGGCAATGGACCCACCGACTAGACATAGACCTGAAGACGACCAAACACCACATAAAAACCTACAGACTAGGAGACAACCTAGATTGGGGGCTAACGCACAAGGAATGTTGAAAATGACATAAAGACCCATGGAGACAAAGTAAGCAACTCTTCTACCGTATAAGTCACTAACCGGAGACCAAATCAAGGGACCCAAGGAGAACCCAAGAACCATCAAAGAACATGACAAAATGGCGGCTTCCAAGCCGACATGATATTTCTTCTGGACAGTCCCCAACCCACCACTGATACAAGCAGAGCCGTAGGCAACGCAGATAACTAATATGGACAGCAGGACAGTATAGGACCAACGGATCCATCCGGGCCAGTTGTGAGGGTTTTCTGGATCATCGGTGACAAAAGTGACGAATTCAATTTCTGGATCTAGGCCTGGCGCCTCATCATTAGCACCACTAGAGTCGCCCTCTTTACCCTTTTCATTATTATCGCTCTCCAAAGCATCCTCATTGGAGGATGGCGTAGAAGCACCATCGATTTGTCTGGTTCTTGTACGAGAGATCGCTGTCGAAGTTCTTCCTATGGAATGTAGGGTGGCGACGGGAACCAACCCGGTAGGGGTTTCTAAAGTATACTCCTCAGGGAAAATCTTATTTTTACTGGATTGAGGAGCGTTAACATCTGGAATAGGGGCCTTGGAGCTCACACCCATGTCTTGCAAGGATTTGACGGTTTCCGTCCGAGTTAACTTCAGTTGATTGGGAGCCATGTTGGACTTTGATCCATTTTCTGAGGGAATATATTGTTGTGGCTGTTGACTTTCCACATCTGATAACGACGACGTTTCGTCTGAATTAAATGAGTTTATGGATTCCTGTCTGTTCATTTCTGTCTATCTTTGCTAGAAAAAGGAGTACTGATGCAGATTAAAAAAGTGAAGTAATAAGGGAAAAAGAATTAATTATATTAAAATACTAGGGCCAAAAATTAGTTGTATAATTATGGGTATGACAATTAGAGAATTAGAGTGAACGGTATCAACGAAGATAAAAAGATCTGAACGAAAAAGAAAATTAAGAAACGATTAGATCAACGCGCGCAGAGGTAAAAGAGAAGACACCTGGTTATTGTATTCACTTCGGGGAGGAGGCAGTAGCAGGACAGTTCGCAATTGCTCGATTATACAAATTACAAAGAAAATCTTCCTAGGTGAAACAATGATAAATAGAAAAGAATCAGGTAAAGGGTACACGCGAGGAAAGATTTGGGATGGTTGAGCGCCGAATGATTGCCAGATATATAAAAGAAACGAACCAGTTTTACAACGTTTCACGCAGATCCAGAATATCAAAATGCATTAGGAAAACGATGAAAAAAATGGCTCTATGAATCAGGGATCACCAAGGCTGCCGGAAACTACGCCGTTCTACTTTTGTTTTTGTTTTCCTTTTTTACCGTTTGGGCGAAATCAGTGAGCTCTTCCGATCCGTCGGGCACAGAGACTGCCGCAGTGGCCCAGCCCGGCAAATTCGGTTGGACTCCAGTAAACCCCTCGCCAGGCACAGGGAAGAGAGCTAAAAACTCAGTGGCCTGTGCTCGTAGCGTCCGGACAGGAGGGCTGTATTTGCACGTGGCTACAGACACATTCTGTATGTGGGCACACTCAAGTCAATTGTATAAATAACTCTGTTTTGTTGTTACCCGCTCCGTTTCGCTCACCCGCCCCGCGGCATTTTTTTCGATCGCGGGCGCACAGAAAACGGCGTGGGCGGGCGCTTATGTATGTTATCATGTTGCCTGTTTGGGATATGCAGGATCAGCACATATCATGCCTCAAATCTGCCTGTGGGTCAGCTAATTAAGTTGCCCCTTTGGGCATTTACTTTCGCCAGAACGTCGAGAAATCGTATAATTAGCGCCTCCGGAGGGGTGTCCCTTCTCGGAAAAATAGAAATAGTTTATATCTCAATTTGGCTACATGATTATGGCGGATAAAACAAAATAAAATAAAAGTTTAAAGAAAAAAAAAAAAAAAAAAGGCGCATTAATAAGGTTTTGTGACTCCGTATTCCCAGTACTATGTGGGAGCAGGAAAGAAGAAAAAAGCAACAAGGAAGAACCCTTCTTCCTGAGAAACGCATAGCTCGTTACACATACGACCGGATGCGAGATATACTCTGTACGCAGTTGTACAAGCCGAATAAAAAAGAAAGTTCCGAATATGTGTTAAATTGAAATTTCTCTTGTTTATAATAAAAATGTCAATTAATGCTTTTCTTCTCTCGAGTGTTCTGTCGAGTGGGCCAAAGGCTATCATAACCAAAAAGAAAAATAGGTAAAGCAGACTACAGAATCTACCGGCGAATGCTGTTCGAGCGCTTATTGCTGTGGTTCTTGATGGTTGACGTAAGCGTCGTACAGGCGCTCGTCCTTCCTCCCTTAGAAAACTACGATCCCTTGGAGCCGCTCATGAAAGGAGATATATCAATGTCCCAACGTAACAAGATTCAATTTCATGGCCAATTGCCGCCCATACTAAACCCTGTCGATGTGGAAAATGACCAAAGAACTTTGCATGTCCCCGGGAAGATCCCGTCATATGTTATCAATCACTGTCCCTTAGTTCATCTCTATAGTGAGGAGAAGTATTGGCCCTCTGACATTGCCGAGTATGTGCAAAATTTTCAAATCAAGGACAAGCGCGGCAATTGCATGCCGACTCACGAAAACTTGACATTACATGATCTGAAGGCCGAATACAGCGCAGACTTGTTTGGCAATGGAAGCGAAACCCTTATTCCCAGCGGAGAGGTGTTTTTGACCAGTTTGGACGATTTTGACAAGGATCCTACATGGCTGCTGGGCCATCCTCCGGAATACGGGACAGGGTACAACTCCAGGGCACCTGCGGTCCTGGTCGTGGTCGACAAGGGCAATGGATGGGTTGATGCGTTTTGGTTTTTTTTCTATCCATTCAATCATGGTCCCTTCATTATGGGCCAGGGCCCCTGGGGCAATCATGTCGGTGATTGGGAACACTCCTTGGTCAGGTTTTACAACGGTATACCAAAGTATCTTTGGATGAGTGCGCATTCTAGTGGGACTGGCTATAGATACGAAGCTGTTGAAAAATTCAAGAAGTTAAGGAAGAGGAAACAGCAAGATGACGATGACGATAACGACGGAAACAATATACTCGAGAGACCGTTGATTTTTAGCGCTAGAGGCACTCACGCTAACTATGCATCTACGGGGCAACATGCTCATGATATTCCCTTTTTTTTTATGCCATTGAGCGACTTCACCGACCGTGGACCCCTATGGGATCCATCTCTGAATTTTTACTCCTACACCTTTGATGGTAAGACTGTGACCCCTTCTACAGAACGAGAAAAATCGCTCGGTTTGGATTGGTTGCATTTCCAAGGCGGGTGGGGTGATCAACAACTGCCAGCTAAGGACCCAAGACAAAAATGGTGCGTAGCCCAATGGAAATATATCGGAGGTCCTCGCGGGCCCTTGTTCAAGAAATTGGATAGATTGAATCTGTGTGGTGGTGTAAAGAAATGGAATTTCTGGAATGGGGGGTGCCCCGCAAGAAGATTGATCAAGAAAGCTGAGGGGATGGATGCTGAAAAGACGGACCTTATGGGTGACAATTGTGGTATTTTACTTTATAAAATTAGACCAAAATGGTTAAGAGGACTTTTAAGACTTTTGATGTGGAGAGGTATGCTCTGCTCCCTCATGGAATTTTTTACTAATTGAAGAAGAATAGGAACTCGATCTCAGGGGGAACGCTCTAATTGTAATATAACGCGAAAAATTTAATTTCAATAATATTTAATAGTTAATAGTTTATAATAATGTTTGATGATCTACACGTACATTAGAAAAATTCCTTCTGGTGGTATTGTAGTTTCGGCAAGTGTTTAGCGCATATCGCGACTAAATCTAAACAAACTCACACACGACATGGTTAGAAAAAAGTGCCGTAAATTAGAAAACATGACAACTCGAATTGGGATATTAGTCTCAATTCCAGTAGATGCTTCTTGTCTACATCTCCTTTTCTTTTTTTTTTTTAGTTTGTTGATTTTTTCTTTCACTTTCCTTCTATATTTGGTAGCGCCACTCCCCCGATAAGGAAATGGAAGAAAAATGCCATTGCCCGAAGAACACGAGAGAACCTTATAGAAAAAAGGGAAAGTTCCCTTTCCTTGAAAAAATGCGATATATCAAGTAGCCTTTGTATTTTCCAGTTATTCATATATTTCCAAAATGGAAATCTCCTTTATGAGATATGCTAGGACTCCTTCCACCCCTTTTTTGTTCAGAACAGCATAAGATCGTCAATAACGCAAAAAGCAATTTGATGGCTGCCACATGCATTTGCCAACCCAATCTTCTTGAGATCAATGTGTCTGATGGGCCATTAAATATGATTAGAAAGAGAAGAAAAATACAGCAGCCACTGTCGGGATCGTTCCTTCGAGAAAACAAACGTCAACCGCAGTTTTCTTTGCGAAAGATAAATCACTGTTATATACTGTCGTTCTATAGAGAGATCACATGCCAACTCATCACAGAAATTCTACAAAAGAGAATATCCAGGCTATGGGGAAAACTATACATACCGTCTTATGAACTGATATCGGATAATCGAGGCAATCAAATTTATGTGGAACAAGGAGTCGAAGAAGATAAGCTTGTCTCTGAAATAATGAAAAGAGTAAATCCCAGTCTTATTGATTTAGAAGCGACACAGACACTATTCGATGATTATCATCTAGAGTTATCACACTTGGGTAATAGCATCAGCGTATCAAGTTCACGTGATTGTTTTCACAAGGAATTTTCCTTCAATAGTATTACCGATGGCAAGTTCAAAATCCGTGGAACCAGCGTATCGGCGGATGGCTTCGGAAAGATTTATGGCGTTATGTGGGTTGAAATCCCTTTCCTCAATGAAAATAGCTTACACAACGACTGCTCGATGAGCAAGTTTTCAGCTTTTCACGGCCAGATGGAAAATCCCGATGATATAGAACAAGAAATAAGAGCTTTCAATATTAGCCGAAATAAGCAAGAGAGAATTATTAAAAGGGAAGTGTCCAGAAGATTTAAAGAGCAAGAAGAACTATATGGTCATCAGGAAGTCATTCAAGGCCAAACACTGAAAGACAGGCTAGAAAATTAGCCGGTTTCCTCTTTATCAACAGACGTTACATATTCTATTTTTACATTTATAGATATCATACCTGATAAACTCATACGTAAAATATAAAACGGCATCAGGAATTCAAAAAAAACACTGTTGTATCTGTCTGTGGGCATTTGAGATGTAAAAAAATCAGCGCATTGGTAATGGCGCGTTTTCGTGCCAGCTTAGGAATGTATATACCAGAACAACGAAGAAGTATATTGTTGGAATAAAAGTCAACTATTGTTCATTGATAACAAGAATAACACATTAAGATTATTGTCCTTGTTATTGGAATTTTATTGTGCACGGTGCTAAAAGATGACGTGAATAATGGGGCCGATTGAACAGGAATTACATTGTTGTCGAATTTAGTAGAAACTGAAAGGTAGAAATCGATAACTCCATAAGACTGATGGACGACAACTTACAAAACAAAGATGGAAAGGCCTACGTCCTTTTGTAGAATCGTTGATCCACTTCCTATTCCTTTTTCATATCCTTGAGAAGATCCTCTAGTATATTCCATACCCAATATTCTTACCTTTATCATGTAAAGAGTATATACCAGAAGTTCTCCTCGTGAATTCGGGAATCAACGAAAGGGAAGCCACAATCTTACATAATCTTGTACTCATTGCTTCCTTTATTTTATACGTCGTCATTCATTGATTCTATTGCGTTATCATTCCTTGCGTTTCAGTTTCCATTAATTTTGGTGACAGTTAAATCTTACTTCGCTGGTTCTATAATCAACGGCATCTTTCAAACACCGTGTACGATATTATTCCAGGGACATAAATGAATTTATCAATCTGTTGCACTGGCAATTAATGGATAGTTGATTATTGTTCTAATAGAAGGCAAGAACAAAAGAAATCATTGGAGGTAGAATTCATAACATTTCCATAACTTCAACCACTCTGTTGCATTGTGGGCTCGAGTACAATCCTGTTGATGTCAGGGAAGTAACTTGCTGCTAAGTAATTCTTCAGGTATTTATACGTTCGAGATAGTACATCTAAGCGACTTTGTCGTTTGCGCAACGTATTCATTCGTATACGTTTCATGGTGTGTCTGTTCAGGCCTGTTCCATGCATGTTTCCGCTGTGTTCATTATGACATGTCGTCGTATTGACTTAGTCGACATTGGAATACAACAAACCCAACAAAAGTTGGGCGTGTGGCGTAGTCGGTAGCGCGCTCCCTTAGCATGGGAGAGGTCTCCGGTTCGATTCCGGACTCGTCCATATTCTTTTTTACGGAATCCCCCCTGTCGCAGTGGTGTCGAGAAGGAATAATCCGTGTGGAGTGACTTTCATTTTTGTGGCTTAGTGATCTTCATTCTCCTCATTTCTTTTTCTCCTCAGCCCGCAACTGACGCGACCTAAAAGGCATTTTACCCGCAAAACGCCAAAGAATCATCCTGAAGCGGTAAAATCTAGACCTTAGATCACGTACACTATTGAACTTTCTTTTTTCTTTTTCAAAAATCCTGATCAGATGAAAAGTTAACGCTATTTTTGGTGAAACACAGAATAGAACAGGTTCGGATGAAAATTAAGTAACAACAGTCAAAAAGCAACATCCGTTAAAATATTTTTGAATTTCAAAAGGACTTGACGGTAGCAAACATTTTTTCTCTTTCATTTTTCAGCTCAAAGGTCTAGTATTACAGCAAGTGCTCCAGAAAGCTGTTTATTGTTATTGTGTTTGTCCTCTCATATTGGTGTTCGATTTCTTTTGTTTATAAATCTATTGTTGTTAGAATCTCTCTACCAAGGCAAAGTATTAGTTGCACAACTTTTTCTCTCGTTAAAATCACCTAAGTTTACAGAACAGGTAAACCACTCACTCATTTGCCCAAAATGCCTTTAAGAAACTTGACAGAGACTCACAACTTCAGTAGCACCAATCTGGACACAGATGGTATAGAAGACGGTCGTGACCCTTCTCCGCTTTCTCCATCACCATCTTTTAGACAGCCAAATGTGAACAACATCGACAACAATGCTGATCTTACAAACCCTTTTATGGGTAGCGACGAAGAATCCAACGGACGTGGTAGAGAGTCTCTTTCTTCTTCTGTTCATTATCAGCCACAGGGGAGTGACTCTTCGCTACTGCATGACAACTCTCGTCTAGATATAAGTCAAAATAATGGTATATCTGATTACAAAGGTTACTACTCGAAGAACAACAGTAGAGTTGTGAGCACAGCCAATGATAATTCATTTCTCCAACCGCCACATAGAGCCATAGCTTCCTCTCCGTCTTTGAATTCTAACTTATCAAAGAATGACATTCTCTCTCCTCCAGAATTCGATAGGTATCCTTTAGTGGGTTCCAGAGTTACTTCTATGACCCAACTGAACCATCATGGTCGTTCACAATCATCATCTCCAGATAACGAATCATCCGCATCATTTTCTTCTAATCCGTTTTTGGGTGAACAGGATTTTTCTCCGTTCGGTGGGTATCCTGCTTCATCATTTCCGCTTATGATGGATGAAAAGGAAGAAGATGATTATTTGCACAATCCTGATCCTGAGGAAGAAGCAAGGCTAGACAGAAGAAGGTTCATAGATGACTTCAAATACATGGATAAAAGGTCTGCTAGTGGGCTAGCTGGTGTGTTGCTTTTGTTATTGGCAGCCGTCTTTATTTTCATTGTTTTGCCAGCACTGACTTTCTCAGGTGCTATCAATCACGAAAGCGCCACTGAAGAGGTCACGTACTTATCTCAATACCAATATCCTAGATTATCCGCTATTAGAACATCTTTGGTTGATCCAGACACACCAGATTCTGCAAAGACAAGAGAAGCCATGGATGGTTCTAAATGGGAATTAGTGTTTTCTGATGAGTTTAATGCAGAAGGAAGAACATTTTATGACGGAGATGACCCGTACTGGACAGCTCCTGATGTTCATTATGATGCCACTAAAGATTTGGAATGGTATAGTCCAGACGCTTCTACCACAGTTAACGGTACTTTGCAGTTGAGGATGGATGCCTTTAAGAATCATGACTTATACTACAGATCAGGTATGTTACAAAGTTGGAATAAGGTCTGTTTCACACAAGGTGCTCTGGAAATTTCTGCAAATCTACCCAATTATGGTCGTATTTCGGGGTTGTGGCCCGGTCTTTGGACGATGGGTAATTTAGGTAGGCCCGGTTATCTAGCTAGTACTCAAGGTGTCTGGCCCTATTCTTATGAATCATGTGATGCTGGTATTACACCGAACCAAAGTTCGCCTGATGGAATTTCTTATCTACCGGGACAAAAATTGAGTGTCTGTACTTGTGATGGTGAAGATCACCCAAATCAAGGTGTTGGCAGAGGCGCTCCAGAGATTGATGTTTTGGAAGGTGAAACCGACACCAAGATCGGTGTCGGTGTTGCCTCCCAATCCTTACAAGTTGCGCCCTTTGATATCTGGTATATGCCTGATTATGATTTCATCGAAGTCTACAATTTCACGACAACAACAATGAACACATATGCCGGTGGTCCATTCCAACAAGCTGTATCTGCGGTTTCCACTTTGAATGTGACCTGGTATGAGTTTGGTGAATACGGTGGGTATTTTCAAAAGTACGCCATCGAGTATTTGAACGGAGATGATGATGGTTATATCCGTTGGTTCGTCGGCGATACTCCAACTTACACGATCCATGCCAATGCCTTACATCCTGAAGGTAATATTGGATGGAGAAGAATTAGTAAAGAACCAATGTCAATTATTTTGAACTTGGGTATTTCTAACAACTGGGCTTATATTGATTGGCAGTATATTTTCTTCCCCGTGGTCATGTCGGTTGACTATGTGAGAGTATATCAACCAAGTAATGCTTTATCCATGACATGCGATCCAAGTGATTATCCGACATATGATTATATTCAATCGCACTTAAATGCATTCCATAATGCAAACTTAACTACATGGGAAGATGCTGGCTACACGTTCCCCAAGAATATCTTAACTGGTGACTGTGCTAGTTCCAAATTCAAATTGACTTCCTAAACGGATAATTTGATGCTGGATTTACGATCCATCGACTTTTAGACAATTCGTTACCATGATCATAGAAAGTTGATTACAGTGCATACATTTTTCTCTTTGGAAGAAAAAACATATATATATAGAAGACTTATTATTCAGATTCGGTCCTAATAGGAAATTATAGGTATACTAAGGCAGGTGGAGCTCCACATATAATGGTCTCCGCACATCTCTCGATGCCATTTTTTTTTTTTTTTATCAGAGAGAATTTTACTTCAACGTCAATTTATATAGGTATACACGTTTGTCGTGAAACTAAATGTTAGGAATTTTGTCAAACAAACTCGGTTCATCTTTGCGAGGGGGTAACAAAGTATTTTTTTTCTTTCTATCTCCTATGCGTATTGATATCCCAACTGCAAAGTATGGTCGCTTTGGAAAAAAAAGAAAAAGAAAAGAAGACAGTAAGTAGGCTGAAGCATTAAGCGAAGAACAGCGCATATTTATTGTATTCTAAAGTGGAATTTATCAATATATCTGAAATGCGTCATCTTAAGCGTTCAACTAAAACATCTATTGAACGCACCTGAACAGGTGCATTGGGAGACATGAAATGAGTGTGAATCTTGTGATAAATTTTGGGATCCCATTATTTGTTGAAGACATGAAATTGGGTGTATAGGACATACTAGGAGTTCTTCTCATGGATTAGAAATCTGCAAGAAAACGAATCAACAATCCTACATATTATTGTAAATATTTATCTTCCATTTATTCGTCATCATTCATTTAATCCATACGCTTCAACTTCCACTAATTTATTTTGGTGACAGTTGATCTTGTTTTACTGGTTTTTTGAATAACCCCCTCCGTATATGATAGTATTCCAACGACATGAATGAATGTATCAATCTGCTGTACTTGTATCTATTGACCAGTAAAATCTTGTGACATTTGTTGGGATTCCATATTTGGTAAGGTTAATAATATTATGTATATAGAATATACTAATAGTTCTCCTCATGGATTTAGGAACCCACGAAAGGGAAACGACTGTTTTACATGATCTTATTCTTATTTTCTTTCTTCATTTTATACGTCGTTATTGATTGATCCTATTGCATTATCAATCCTTGCACTTCAGCTTCCACTAAATTCAATGACTGTTCTGAATCTTATTTCACTGGACTGATGATTTTCGTCATCTTCTTAACACCGTATATGATAATCTTCCAGTTACTGATTGAATGTATTAATCAGCTGTACTAGTCATTGGTGGATAGTTGATTATTGTTCCAACAGTATCAACATGCTTGCTGGTAATTGATGGAAAACGAGAATATGCTAATATGATATCGACCAACAAAATGAAAGAACACGTATAAATTAACAAGCGCAAGTGGTTTAGTGGTAAAATCCAACGTTGCCATCGTTGGGCCCCCGGTTCGATTCCGGGCTTGCGCACATTATTTTTATATTTCTTTTTCTTTTCGCTTACAAAGTTTCCCAAAAGCATACCTGCAAAAAGTCCCCCCACCAAAGTTCCTTTTGGCAAAAAGACGCAACTGAAAACAGCAACAAAGACCGCAGAAGCTTAACATGGAAGGCGCATCGGAGATATCTTGCCGGCCTGCACTGATCAATTGACTAACCAAGGCAACTCGGTAGTATCTGTACGATTTCTTCTCCTGATGGACAATAAAATGTACCCCGGAGCTTTCTTAATGGCTGTTTCCTTCGGTGGAAAAAAGGCCGCTGCCCCACAGCTCGTAGGCCCTTCAAGGGGTAACTGTATCGCCTAATGCCACTGTGGGGGGAAGAAGACGACGCTCAACGGAAGACGACATTCTACGAGATGCAGCAGGTTCAAGGATGGTTTCCTGGGTTGGCAAGGAACACCTTCGCCAATTACCGTTATAGTATTTTTACTTTTTGCAAACTCTCGAGGAAACAAGTAAGGGGTAGACTAACTTTGTTAAATGAAGTTTCAGGGGAGTCTAATAAAATCCATGTGCATTATACAAAGATAAGGAGGGAACAGTGATGAGTAGGAATGTATGTATAAAAGGAGCGTGAACTTTCAGTAGGTATTAAGTCAGGTTCACTGTGCCTTCCTGTTCTCATTGTCCCTCCTTACTTCATTACGTATTGTAGATATAAATTTTTGTTCTCTCTGTTGTAATTTGTAATTCACTTCAGAAGTTAATTATTACGTTGAGATAATAGTATTTACTGAGAGACCAAGAAAAATAAGATCATCTCGACTTATCTTCTACAATATCTCGCCGAAGGAGCTGCTAACTTAGTTTATTTTTGAACAATGCCGCCTGCAAGTACCAGCACTACCAATGATATGATAACCGAGGAACCCACCTCTCCACATCAAATCCCAAGACTTACTAGGAGACTTACAGGGTTCCTTCCACAGGAAATCAAGTCAATTGATACGATGATTCCTTTGAAGTCAAGGGCGTTATGGAACAAGCACCAAGTCAAAAAGTTTGACAAATCTGAGGACTTCCAGGACAGATTTATCGACCATGTGGAAACTACATTAGCACGTTCTCTCTATAACTGTGATGACATCGCTGCTTATGAGGCCGCATCGATGAGTATTCGTGACAACTTAGTGATCGATTGGAACAAGACTCAGCAAAAGTTCACTACAAGAGACCCAAAGAGAGTCTACTATCTGTCTCTGGAATTTTTGATGGGTAGGGCTTTGGACAATGCCTTGATTAACATGAAGATTGAAGATCCAGAAGATCCTGCCGCATCAAAGAAAGAACCAAGAGAAATGATCAAGGGTGCCCTTGACGATTTGGGTTTCAAGTTGGAAGATGTCCTTGACAAAGAACCAGACGCAGGTTTGGGTAATGGTGGTTTAGGCCGTCTTGCTGCTTGCTTTGTTGATTCAATGGCAACAGAAGGTATTCCCGCCTGGGGTTACGGTCTACGTTACGAGTACGGTATCTTTGCGCAAAAGATTATCGATGGTTATCAAGTGGAAACTCCAGATTACTGGCTAAATTCCGGTAACCCATGGGAAATTGAACGTAACGAAGTCCAAATACCAGTCACCTTTTACGGTTACGTTGATAGACCAGAAGGTGGTAAAACGACGCTAAGCGCGTCACAATGGATTGGTGGTGAAAGAGTTCTTGCTGTTGCCTATGATTTCCCAGTCCCGGGTTTCAAGACCTCTAATGTAAATAATCTGAGACTGTGGCAAGCAAGGCCAACTACTGAATTCGATTTCGCCAAATTCAACAACGGTGATTATAAGAACTCGGTTATCCAACAGCAACGTGCGGAATCCATAACAGCTGTGCTGTATCCAAATGACAATTTTGCTCAAGGTAAGGAGTTGAGGTTGAAACAGCAATACTTTTGGTGTGCTGCATCCTTACACGATATCTTGAGAAGATATAAAAAATCTAAGAGATCATGGACTGAATTCCCCGAACAAGTGGCTATCCAATTGAATGATACTCATCCAACTCTAGCCGTCGTTGAGTTGCAAAGAGTCTTGGTCGATTTAGAAAAATTGGATTGGCATGAGGCTTGGGACATCGTCACCAAGACCTTTTCCTACACCAACCATACTGTTATGCAAGAAGCTTTGGAGAAATGGCCCGTCGGTTTATTTGGCCACTTGTTACCCAGACATTTGGAGATCATTTATGATATTAATTGGTTCTTCTTGCAAGATGTGGCAAAGAAGTTCCCCAAGGATGTTGAGCTTTTGTCCCGTATATCCATCATCGAAGAAAACTCTCCAGAAAGACAAATTAGAATGGCCTTCTTGGCTATTGTTGGGTCTCATAAAGTCAATGGTGTTGCTGAATTGCACTCTGAATTAATTAAGACCACTATTTTCAAAGATTTTGTCAAGTACTACGGCTCATCAAAATTTGTCAACGTTACTAACGGTATCACCCCAAGAAGATGGTTGAAGCAAGCCAACCCCTCTTTGGCCAAATTGATCAGTGAAACTCTTAATGACCCAACAGAAGAGTATTTATTGGACATGACAAAGCTAACTCAGTTAGCAAAATATGTTGAAGACAAGGAGTTCTTGAAAAAATGGAACCAAGTCAAGCTTAATAATAAGATCAGGTTGGTAGATCTAATCAAAAAGGGAAACGATGGCGAAGACATCATTAACAGAGAGTATTTGAACGACACTTTGTTCGATATGCAAGTTAAACGTATCCACGAGTATAAGCGTCAACAACTAAATGTCTTTGGTATTATTTACCGTTATTTGGCAATGAAAAATATGCTAAATAACGGTGCTTCTATCGAAGAGGTGGCCAAAAAATATCCACGTAAAGTTTCTATATTCGGAGGTAAGAGTGCACCAGGTTACTATATGGCTAAGTTGATCATAAAATTGGTCAACTCTGTAGCCGACATCGTTAATAACGATGAATCAATTGAGGACCTATTGAAGGTCGTATTCATTGCTGATTATAACGTTTCTAAAGCCGAAATCATTATTCCAGCAAGTGATTTGAGTGAACATATTTCAACTGCTGGTACAGAAGCCTCAGGTACTTCCAACATGAAGTTTGTCATGAATGGTGGTTTGATTATTGGTACTGTTGATGGTGCCAATGTAGAAATTACCAGGGAAATCGGTGAAGACAATGTCTTCTTGTTTGGTAACTTGAGTGAAAACGTTGAAGATCTGAGATACAACCATCAATACCATCCACAAGATTTACCATCAGGTTTGGAATCCGTCCTGTCTTACATTGAAAGTGGTCAATTTTCTCCAGAGAATCCAAATGAATTCAAACCACTAGTTGATAGTATCAAATATCACGGTGATTATTATTTGGTTAGTGATGACTTTGAATCATACTTGGCCACTCAAGAATTAGTTGACCAAGAGTTTCACAATCAAAGATCAGAATGGCTAAAGAAGAGTGTGTTGAGTGTTGCAAATGTTGGCTTCTTCAGTAGTGATCGTTGTATCGAAGAATACTCCGATACAATTTGGAATGTTGAACCAGTGACTTAGTCAGAAATTTCCTTTTCGTTCTGCCATTCTCTCTTCCCATTTGGTTGACGCTGTTTTTTCTCTTTAATTCTTTTCTTATTATATAATTTGCCACAGCATGATCGTGACTGGTCTCTTGGCGCACTTCTAAATGATATATATGATACTACAGGAAAAGTTGATTCTTTTTCCAGTTCTGAATGTGAATGTGATGGGGCAAATTATGGAGCGGCACTGGGCGTCTGATATTATGTTACGATAGGGCATTGAAACAGATTGAACCAACCGATATGGCTACAGTCCCATGTAGGCTATCATTTGTAAGGCAGAATCTCAGTCATTGTACTATTAGCTGAGAAGTTGATAATAGCTTCCAATTCTCTACACTGCTTGAAAAACAGTAACAAAAGTGATTGATTACATAATATTGAATATACAACTCTGCGTGATTAGCAACGAGGGGAAAAAGGGAAGTGAGAGGTTAGCGCAACTAATACAGATCTGCAATATCATTATTGTCGAAATTTTTAGGCTCATCCGGTTTCACTCTTTCATCCTTAGGGCTTCCATTTTTTTTCTCTATTGGCTTATTCGCAATTTGATGTTGACTTTGCGATGTCGACACTGGGAACTGTGGATGAGGTGGTCTTGAATCATGGTGATGGTCAAAACCACTATTGCGGGGCCCATTAGGAGGATTATAATTTCTGTTAATTGGCGTATTAGGTTCTTGACGACTATATTTTTGTTCTGGTTTAATGTCCGATTTGTTAATGTACCTTGCGTTGTGATATCTAGAGTCATTTTGCGCGCTTTTATATCTCGAATCAGTTGAGCTACCCTGGTATCTTGATTGTGGTCCCAATGGTAACGGTGCTTTAATGTACTTGGGGTTGACGTCTGTCTCTGGATGAAAGCGATTTACAAATTTTCTGTTACTACTAGGTCCGGTACTATTACCACTAAAGCGATTGCTTCTGGAGGTATTGATAGCCCCATACCTATTCATTCCTGCAGGGGCAGCAGGTGGTACAGCAGGTTTGGAATATCCATTGTTAGAGTGGTAAGGTCTCGGATTTTGAGATGGATCTCCTAGTTTTGATGGAGTTGGCTTAGCCGCTATGTCTCTCAATGGTGCTACAGAAATTGCGTCGTCTTTTTTTGGACCTCTTGGGATTGCCCCGCGGCTTTTCACAACAGGAGATTCACCCTTCTCAACAATGTGGCCTCTTGGCGCTGTAGGTACTCTTTGTGACAGCGATTGGTGCATTTCTTCTTTATATCTCTTGATATCGGCTTCGTGACTTTCCTCAGTTGGCAATGTTATATTCTCGGAGGGGAAAGGTTCTTCAGAAAACCAAGGATGATGTTTAGCGGACATGGCGGTCAACCTTTTATAAGGGTCTAACGCCAATAAGTGTCCTAGAAAGTCCAGACCCGTTTCGGTTAGAAATTGGCCAAACCTTTCCTTTAATGTTGATTTGTAATTAGTTGTTGTTAGTTCAGCGCCTGGCAAACATCTAGCCATGGCCCAATCTTCCTCCGTAGGGGTGCCTAGTAATTTGAATATGCAATGTCCCTGATCGATATCTGTTTTACCTTGCAAGATTGGTTTTTTCTCAAAACATTCCGCGAAAACGCATCCAACTCCCCATATATCAACTGCTGTCGTATACTGTTTATCGCCAAGTACTAATTCTGGAGCCCTATACCACCTTGTTACCACTACTGATGTATATTTGGCACCCGAACCTGCACCACCAGGATACTTCAAATTCGGAGGACATCCATAATAGAGTCTTGCCAAACCAAAATCAGCAAGCTTCAAAATACCATTGTGGTCAATCAAGATGTTTGCTGTCTTTATATCCCTATGCATAAATTTTGCACAATGAATGTAATTTAGGCCTTCTAATACTTGTAGCATCATATTCTTGATATCGCACATTTTTAAGCTAATTCTTGGATTATGCAGAACACCAGAGAGATCTGCTACCATATACGGCAGGATCATGTAAAATGATTTATGCAGGCTACTAGATGCCGAATTTGTAGTATCTGGCGAATGGTCATATACCATTTCAATTAGCTTGATGATATTTTTGTGGCCTAAGCGCTTTAAAATGGTAATTTCTCGTTGAGCTGTTATGGGAAAGAGGTCTTTTTCCACACTAACTATAATTTTCTTCATTGCCACCTGCCTTTGAGTTTCTAAATGAATACCCTTATAAACCTCGCCAAACGTGCCTTGGCCTAGTTTTTCATCTTCACGATAATGATTCTGGAAGACAGTGCATCCATAAACTTTTTCACTACTTCTTTTCCTCAGTTTTATGTATGTTAGATTAGTCTTTGCATCTCGTTGGATAGCTGGCGTACTCTTCACTTTGCCAATTTTATATTTATTAAATTCTGTTTTTGAAGGAACCGCTGGGGGGGCATCATCACTCATATTATTTTATTATCCTCTTTTACTGCAATACGAATGTACCACTGATGCTATACAGTCACTTGACAATGTTTTGAAGTTCTCCTCAATATTGCCTGTAAATTTCTACATTTGCCAATGCTTCGTTATATGCATATGGGAATTTTTCAGGTTTGCAAAATACTATTGTGTAATGTATGGGTGTATAGCTTAATACGATGTCCCATCTTCTTGGGCTTATTTACTAAGAAGAAAGTTAGACAGAGAGAATATCACTTGCTTCTGTCACTGGATTGTCATTATATTGGTGAATGGACTCACAGCTGTGTCCAAGAGTAGTACATATTAGATCTGGGGATAATTCTTCTCAATTCCTGGAGGATGATTTGCATTTGGTAACTTCTTAAGTCAAAAGGGATCATAGTACCTTGAAATTGATAATTACTAGCGTAAAAAGCTGCGGTTGCATTGTCTCTTAAGCCGACAGCGGATTTTTCAGTAAAGAAATCTAGCTGCACCAAAGTTTCCCAAACGTTCTTGACGTCTTTTTTCAACCACAACTTAATAGTATTATCAATGGAAAGAGTATTTTGACCTGTTCCTAAATTCATGGTGGGTGCTACTGTGGGAATTCTGGAGTTAATAGCTTTGATCATCTTCTCATACTCCGCGTAGGCCAAATTAAAATTAAAGGATCCGTCTTTTGCTCTTAAGGCAACTCTGGCGGCTGAGATTAAAATGGCTAATTCTAGATCGGAGAGGGACTGCAGTCTTCCTGTTAAACTATTGGATAACTGGTTCTTATTGTATAGGTCAAGAAATGAACATGACTTAATGGCGCTAGAGAGTGAATCAAAGTTAGTAGATGTTGCTACCAATGGGATCATGCTGTTTTTTAAGGCTGACAACGCTCTAAAGGTTTCAAAATTCATCGTAATATGTTTATTCAAATTTGATCGAGGGTTGGATAATTCCTTTTCCACTGTATCATTCCATTGTGAACCCCAGGGAGAGACGTCAGGGTGAACGCTAAGTAGGCTTCTTACTGCATCAATCATATCGTCCAAATCTCGTATTTGTGGCATATGAATTACTCTTTGGGAAAATCTACTTTTCACTCTCTTTTCCAAATATTCCAACATATTCAATTTTGTTGTACAACCGAAAATACAAACAGGTACCCGAGCATGTTCCACCATGTCGAAAAGGTTATATAATAGAGTCTGTCTTACTGGCCCCGCAAAGGTATCAATTTCATCAAATATGAAAACCACAGTTATCTTTGTCGTACTGCTTCCATCGACGTCACCTCTATCTTCAGCTCCGGTCTTTGCAGCAGAGTCTAGGAGCAAAAGGATTTTCTCAAAGACTTCCGTCAACGAACCACTGCTGATAGTCTCTAATGAGGCGCCATCAATCCTTTCTTCTTTTCCATGAATTTTTTGCAATTGCTGTTCCAGTTGAGTGGCAATTCCATTAATAGCGGTTTGTTCCGAATGAATAAATCCGTTTAACCTGATAGTTATAAATTGTTCATTGTAGAACTGTTGCAATAAAGACAACTCATAGTCTAATAGATATGTTTTGTAGCTTTGTCTGGGTCCCACAAGGATTACTGAATGACTCTCTTTTTGAATTACAGACTGTTTTATGATCCTATCGATTTCTTGTTGACAGTCTTGCAGATACTTAAAGATAATCTTTTCATTTGTAGGAAGAGTGCCATTCAATTGCTGTAGCAATCTTTTCTGAAGGGAAGTAAAACCAGGTTCATTGTCCTCCTGCTTTTCATCATTGTCTATAGTACGCTTTTTTAGAGTCGTTGCTGTGTCTGGAATATCTTCGTTTGAAGGCCTTTTTATCGGAATAAAGTTGACTCGCTGTGATAAATCAGTTTCATTCACTGTCATTTTCTTCTTTTTAATGCTACTGGGACAAGTGTGCTTGTTTTTACATCAATGCATATCTTGATATCATTGTTTGACCAGGTATTTTTTCCTAATTAATTATGTTTTTTTCCATCTTACCCATTTTTGAAGCGAAGGAATAATTTTGAGGTAATGGAAAGTCCTTCCCGCATAGAACAACAGTATGTTCAGAGGCATTCGTGGACACATGTATGAAACGTATTACAAAATATATGGTTTATTTTTTTATATAAAGGAGTTAGAATACCTATAAAAACGGAAAGAAGACAAGGAAAAAAGGGGAAAAAAGCAATAGTAAATACAAATGTATACTTTTATCATCATACAACGCTTTATTTCTTACCAACAACCTCCCAATCGTCACCATCTTCAACGGTCAATTGAGCGGTTTTTTCTTGTATCTTTTCGACCGCAGCATCAGTATGGTTTTCCTTTGCGTCTTCATTTTGCTTTTCAGCAACTTCTTCATCTTCATCATCATCTTCGGTACGTAAGATATCATAAGTAGACTTCTGGATCTTTGGTTGTTCCTCAGCAGTCTTTTTGTCAGGCGTAGTCTTATCCTTGTAGGAATTCTTGGCCTGCTGAGGCTTACCAAATTGAGAACCTCTAGCAGCACCCCAGTCCAAGGCAGGTTCTTCTTTTTCTCTTTCTCTTCTTGGAGGCCTTGAAGAGCTTTGGAAATTGGAACCTCTAGCGGCAGCCCAATCAATATCTGGTTCTTCTCTTTCTCTTCTTGGTGGTCTTGAGGAACTTTGGAAATTAGAGCCTCTTGCACCAGTCCAATCAATATCAACTTCTTCTCTTTCTCTTCTGGGTGGTCTGGAAGAATTCTGGAAATTAGAGCCTCTTGCGCCAGTCCAATCAATATCAACTTCTTCTCTTTCTCTTCTTGGTGGTCTGGAAGAATTCTGGAAATTAGAGCCTCTTGCACCAGTCCAATCAATATCAACTTCCTCCCTCTCTCTCCTTGGACCTTTGAAGTTGGAACCTCTTGCAGCACCCCAATCTAGGTCAGGAGCATCTTCTCTTCCATCGCCTTGGAAGTTGGAGCCTCTAGCACTACTCCAGTCAACGTCTGCACCTCCCATTCTTCTTGGAGCGGCAACAGAGACGTAAACAGTTCTTTCATTTAATTTAGTACCGTTGAATTTCAAGGCGGCAACTAAATCAGCTTTTTCTTTCAAAGTAACAAATGCATTACCCTTTAATCTTGTCGGATCTCTTAAATTCTTTGGTAAAATAACTTCCTCGACAGCTTCAGGCTTGACTAAACCATCTTCAACCCAAGCTTGAACACCTTCTGGGGTAATATCCCATGGAATGTTGTTGATGACAGCTCTATATGGTGGAGCGTCTGGAACAGGGTATTCCTCTCTTCTATCGGAAACAACGCCCCCTAAGGCAGGGTCTAATCTGGATCTACCACCGTTGCCACCGAAACTACCACCGCTGCCACCGAAACTACCACCGAAGCCGCCTGAACGCATATTATTGCTGTTATTTTTAGCATGCGCCAATTCAGACAATGGGATAGTATTTGCGTTAGCGGTCTCGATAGGAATAGTGATCTTGTTCAAATCAACATCTTCTTCGGCCCAAGATGAACCAAAAGTGTCATCATTTAGAAATGACGTAAGATCCATCTTCTTAACGGTTTTCTTTGGTGGAGCCATGACGTGTCTTATTCTTTTTGCGGTATTGATTTCCTAAAGACAAACAAAAGCTATTATAAATTCGAGTTCGATGATAAGCCCGCTTATTGATATGCTACTCTTCCTTTCATTATAGCTAACTCCATCCCAATCGGTTTCCATCTCAATCTCTACTTTTTCTTAGCGATGCTGATTTTCGCAAAAAAATTTTCATCCGTGATGTGTGATCTGGCGTTTAACAAAGCCAAAAAAAACTACATCAAAGAACAAAAAGTTGAGCGGCTAAAAGGTTGAACATAAAAAAACGGTATAGAAATCTAGCTTCTGTGTTTTTAAGTTAAATCCATTCCAAATGCTGTGTGTATATGTACTCATCAAAATTACCATCATAATATAAGGGGAAAGAAGGTACATAGAGCGGCAGAAGATGAGACACTTTTGGCAGTCTAGAGCATCTTCATAATTCAAAGGAAAAGAAAAAGCGGAACAACACCTGTCTTTCTGGCAACAAAATATGTGGCTGCCAAATTTCAATTGAAACATAGGATGGAGCCATTGCCCAGGTACTAGCTCTTTTGAAGTGATTTCGTGGAATGAAAGAATTTGGTATTATTACAATGTTACCCGTATCGACTGATATAGAGGCTCTATATCATTAAAGTTGTTTCCAACAAATAGCCGTTGGCGGAAGATGGAGGTCTGTATGAGGATTGGAAAAAGGTAGAAGGCGATTGCTGCGTCAAATATTTATTTGTAAGCATATTTACAGGGCACAAAACATTAAACAAGGTATGCTGGGTTTGCGAACTCATGCTATAGACAAATATGAGGATTATGTCCGTCGTCCGTCGGATTTTGGCAAGCTTGAGTTGCAAGATTGGTTAAATAAGAAGACGTTCCGAGTTTCGCCAAATTTACTGATTGAATCTGGATCTACACGTGAGTGGAACGAACCTGAACTGTTTTATCAGAAGGTAGATGGTCCTGGTACTTGGGTTAGGCCTTGTAAGGAAATAAAGCTGGAACCCTCGCTGATGATGCTGAGGTATCATGACTCGAACATTGGTCAAATACCTCAGTTCTGTTATCCAATTACCAGTCCGGTGGACTTCAAGCCACTATTAAAATATATTTCACAAGAACGCACCGATTTGTCGAACCGTTTTCCTCAGAGGTACAGCAGCCTGATAAATAGTCTCTTTGACGTCGACAGAAACCCGGAGACTCTAGACGACTCAGACATAGAAGCATTAGATGACACAAGAATTTGCAGTGATAGTGACGAGGAACCCAAGGAGTTGAAAATTGAATTAGAATCATTAGAAGAGATACAGCAGAAACACTCCAGTTTGATAGTATCTAACAATGGAATTTTTCAAACTGGTAATACATCAATTACAAACATACGGCACGGCATAGCCGGTAGTATAGCTATTAAACCAAATAATGTAGCAAGCTTAATCTTGCTTACTCAACCAAGTGGACATTTATTATCCCTTTTACCATTAAATGACGCAAAAGAGACGTATTTGCTACAATATTGGAATCTAGGAAAGAAAGGCCTGTGGAGTATAATTAAACATCAAAACGAGAGACAGTTTGTTCTTATACATAAGGAATTGGGTATTTGCAAGTTTTTTGAATTTCACTTACCATTTACTTTTCAATTAGTGAACAATCTAACATTGACAGATTCAGTGATCATGAATGGTTCATTTTTCCCCACTATTTATTCTGATTTCGATCCCTATTTTATTATTTTTATAACAGCTATAAGGTACGACAGAATTGTCTATTTTGTGATAGAGTGGAATAATAACGAAATAAAGAAAAAGGAAGTCTATCAGTTAACTGTGTTTGATGGTGAAAAAACCAATATGACAGTTCCCATTGGATTAAATGCCTGTCTTGTCGAAACGCCGCTGAAGTTTTCGCTGGTCTCTGCAAATCAAATTATGTCAGGAGAAACGGAATTTCGCTCATTCCAACTTAAAGCTTTAAAGGGAATTAGATCATTCTTTCCGGCTCCTTTATTACTATCAAAATTACAAGAACTAGATCCGGATGCATTTGGAAAATTTCAATATTGTACCGTAATATCCTCCTCAACAGGGAATATTTGTTTTTGTGTCACTGAACGATCAACAATAATAAATGGTAATTTGAAATTTTACGAGCTCACGAGATTCAAAGGCTTAAAATCTATATCACCATTACCTTCAAATAAAACAAATTTAGACTCCAAGTCTGGGAGCTATACATTAATAGTGATAAGCTTTAGCAGAACTTTAGAGCTAACTTTAACTTTGAAAGATTTAAGATGCTTGGATACAAGAGATGTTATCAAGCCCCTGAGAAATATCACCTTCAAGCACACGGTTGACAGCTCAACAGAGGAAAACTCTCAAATTTTGGCATTTACATGTTCTAAAATTTATAACACACATACAAGCTCCAATATAAATGATTCAAGGAATTCTCAGGTTTGGCTAACATCACCGAACGCGATTACTCAGCCCTGTATTGACTATAAACTAAGGAAGCTTCATCAAATTGTTCATTTGAAGCAGTTTCAGATTTTTAATCATTTGAAGATTTGGAAATGCAAAAATCTTAGTTTTACTCTATTGCATAGGCTAGGAATAAAACGACCGAAGACCGAAAGTTCATTGATCTTTGCGACTGATGCAACTTCTAATAACAGAACGTTTTTATTAGATTTAACCATGACAACAACTGTTGAAGATGATGAACCTGTTCAAGGATTGATAAACATAGAAGATTTGCTATGTGAAACTGAAAAAGAAACTATTTTTTTGGATTTTACGAAGAAAAACTTGATTCAAGTCACTAGAGATACGATTTACATTGATCCTATTGATGGTTATAGAAACCTGTTCAAAATTTCCCCCGGCTGGGAATTTGAAAATACAGCATACAATGACGGTATTTTGCTTGTTTGGAATACTAAGATAGGCCATATCTCTTATATCAAGAATGTAGATGCAGTTGATGAGGCTAACACTGCTATACAACCTTTAATCAATAGCAAAGTCATGGGCATGTTTCTCAAGCAGTTGGGTACGGGTACTGCTGCTAATATAGGTTTTAAGATTAAGAGGTCTATGGATGATCCCATAAAATATGACATTTGGATACTTTTGCCGGACAAAATTATTTGCACACCATTTTCCAGCTGGATAAATGACACAATAGACTTTTCCAAAGAGTATAACTTTAACATCCAGCGAGCGTTAATCAATGGCTCTCATTTTTGTGCTCTTGATCATGAATCATTCTTTGAAACATATAGCTTTGAAGAAAATCATATTAAAGAAGGATCCGTATGTACGAGCAGAATTAACTTTCAAGGTAAAGACATCAAACTTAAAAGTTTCGGCGAGGACCAATGTTTGGCATTTAGTGCGTTTGAAATTTTCGTCATTAATTTAGTATCAAATTCCCAAACTAAAGAATTAGACTTTTACAAGCTGAAACTACCACATCTAGGGAATTTCAACTCTATACTCGAAGTTTGCCCAGATGTTGAGAACAACCAGCTGTTTATACTATATTCTGATGGCCTAAGAATCTTCGAACTATCATATTTGACCTCAAATAATGGAAATTTTTTATTAAAATCCACAAGAAGTAAAAACAAGAAATTTTTATATTTAGACAAAATAAATCGAATGCTGGTACTAAACCAAGATTTGAGAGAATGGGAGTGTATCAGACTATCAGATGGTAAGGCAGTTGGCTTAGATTCTCGATTTCTTAAAGACGATTCTGAGGAAATTCTAGAAATAAAGGAAATACCGATAGCGATCGAAAATACCTCAGAAAAAAGAACAGTATTGCTAATTTCACTCACTAGTTCACTTAGATTGGTTTTGTTAACTGCCGCCAAGAACAAAATCTCTAATGAGATAATAGATTCTTATGAACTTGAAAATTCAAGGCTTTTGGATCATTTGGTCGTTACTCCTCAAGGTGAAATATTTGTTCTAGATTATAAAGTTATGGGCACCGACAATGAAATGTCCTTTAACAAGTTCAAAGTAACGTATAGTTGCAGTGATAATAATACGGAAAATAACAAAAACTTACAAATTACCCTTGAAAAACGGTTTACATTTAAGAGCTGGAGCACGGTTAAAACGTTCACGGTTGTAGGTGATAATATTATTGTTAGTACGAACCTAGGCCAGAAGCTCTACCTTATTAAGAATTTCTCATTGTCCTCCAACGAATCAACAAGAGTGTATCCTTTAGAGATATATCCAGACTCTAAAGTTCAAAAGATAATACCACTGAATGAATGCTGTTTTGTTGTTGCCGTTCATTGCGGCAATAGAAACGATTTGGATTCTAGATTAGTCTTCTATTCCTTACCCACAATCAAAGTTGGACTCAACAATGAAACAGACGGTCTACCAGACGAATACGGAAATGGGAGAGTTGATGACATATTTGAGGTTAATTTCCCGGAGGGTTTCCAATTTGGTTCGATAAGTTTGTATGATGTTTTACATGGAGAAAAGCACATAAATAGTTTGAATGATGGCTCAGCGCTCGGTAAGAATGAACTAGAGAAGGCGCTTAGTGAGCGTAACAAATTATTGCTATTTTGGCGTAACCGCTCCGCAACGCCAAAACCTCCACTACAAAGAGCCACCACGACAGTTTATGAAGAGCATGTTTCGTCCCGTCATTTCGAAGATATAAGTTCCATATTGGGAAGTGCTGCAATGAGAACCAAGAGATTATCTCCATACAACGCGATAGCACTGGACAAGCCAATCCAAGATATTAGTTATGACCCATTTGTACAGACGTTATATGTGCTAATGGCGGATCAAACCATCCATAAATTTGGCAAGGATAGGCTTCCTTACCAAGACGAATACGAACCAAGATGGAATTCAGGATATTTATTTTCAAGAAGATCACTCATCAAACCTGACCTCATCTGCGAGGCCGGGCTATGGAACCTTAGCGACGATAGAGGGGACACCGTATAGTCCTAATATCCAAGTATCTTGCCTCATAGTCGTGATTCTCGATCGATGCGTTACGCGTCGTGCGGCGTGACAAGGGGCTAAAAAAAGATAGAAGAATTCTTGTTGTTTCTAATTTGCTTCGCCTCAGAAAAAAAAAATAAACAGATGATACAATTTTTGTTTGATTTGTATTGGATACTGCAAGTTTTAGAGGTTATTAAAAAAGCGCTTCCTTTTCCTTGGCATATATATTCAACCAACAGGAATTCGTCTCTGATATCGTTTTGAACAATCATCATTCCTCCGAGTATTGCATAAAACTTTTTAGAACAACCAAACTTAAAGTTACAAAACTCAATAGGAGCAAAATTAATTAACAAAAAGAATTGCTGTTAGAAAATTATTGTTTGCGTTTAATAAAAAATCATAGAACTTTAAAATAATACGGAAAAAATGTCACAACAAGTTGGTAATAGTATCAGAAGAAAGCTGGTAATTGTTGGTGATGGTGCCTGTGGTAAGACCTGTTTATTAATCGTCTTTTCCAAGGGCCAATTCCCTGAAGTTTACGTACCAACGGTTTTCGAGAATTACGTAGCAGATGTTGAAGTCGATGGACGTCGCGTAGAGTTGGCACTGTGGGATACCGCTGGTCAAGAAGATTATGATAGATTAAGGCCATTATCATACCCAGATTCTAACGTCGTATTAATTTGTTTCTCCATCGATCTACCAGATTCTTTAGAGAATGTACAAGAAAAATGGATTGCTGAAGTACTACATTTCTGTCAAGGTGTGCCAATTATTCTTGTTGGTTGTAAAGTGGATTTGAGAAATGACCCACAAACCATTGAACAATTAAGACAAGAAGGTCAACAACCCGTCACGTCACAAGAGGGTCAATCTGTGGCAGACCAAATTGGTGCTACCGGATACTATGAATGTTCTGCTAAAACTGGTTACGGTGTCAGAGAAGTATTCGAGGCCGCCACTAGAGCCTCATTGATGGGCAAATCTAAAACAAATGGTAAAGCTAAGAAAAATACTACCGAAAAGAAGAAAAAAAAGTGTGTCTTGTTATAAGAATATCTCGACCTACTTCCGTCCTTAATTTTGCGGTGTCTTCTGTCTTTTCTTCACCCATTTCTTTTCCCTCATTGTATGTACGTATGCCTTCTTTTTTATTTTTAGCTCTAACTATAGCTGCCTCTTCCTCTCCTGATTTGTGTATAATCTTATTACTCTCTACATATATACAAGAGTATTGCTTAATAAGTATTATCATTATTAGAGAATACAAAATACTAAATGTATTTACAAGTACGTATCATATATGAACGGTAAAAAAAATACTACCATATACCCTTTTTAACTCCAGGCAAATTCCCCTTCAGGGCATTTTCTCTAAACTGGTATCTACATAATCTAAAATCACTTAGAACAAATCTCGCGTGACCAGAGTCTACACACCTGTTTTTAATCTGTGTGGATCTCATGTAGTTGGGTAGCGTATTCAGCTTTAACTGGGCCTCTAGCCTCAATTTTGTTGGAAGATTTAAATTTCTAGCGATGAATTTCAAGGATTTAATAAGGATTTCATTTTCTTTAAATTGTTGTCTTTTGAAGTTATCCCTAAGCACACGTGCATTTATGAACCCAGGGGGGAGTTTAGTCTTTATTGGAAATCTAAAGTTACCCATCGATGAGCGTATGTAGTTACAGAGTTTCTCTTGATTTCACCGTCTCTCTAATTCTCTTAATCTCTCTCCACCTGTTTTTTCTGCTTGAAACATTGCTCGCTTTTCGTTCTTTCCGAAACAGTGCAAATTCCAAACTAGCACAGGACGGTTATATTCATTAAAGATGTTGTTACTATTAGTATTATCGGAGAAATAAATAAGTAGCCATGCACACACGGATATATAATGTACTCTATCTATCTAGGCATCTTGCTTCAAGAATTGTGCGAATCGGCTGGCTTCGTGGATTCCACATTCCGTCTTTGTCTTGCCCTTCCACCTTCCCGCTCTTTCATCTTCACCTTCCTTCACAGGTTGTGTAGAGTGGTAATCACCAATGGATCTATACCCAAGATCCAAAAGTTCGTTGTATGGTACATTGTTTGCATCTATATACTGTTTGACTTGCTCGAATGTCCAGTTGATCAATGGGTTTATTTTCAAGATTCCGTTTAGTTCGTCTATCTCAATAATCGACAACTGGGAACGAGCAGAACCCTGTGTTTTCCTTCTACCCGTAAAAACAGCACTCACATGTAGTAATTTGTAAGCACGGTGTGCAGGTTCTACTTTGGCAAGATAGTCGTACTTGTCATCGTCCTTCTCCCATAAAAAATCACCGTACTTCGAGGCAAACTCCGCTTCCGAACCACATCCATCCGGCTTATAGACGTGGATGGTTTGCTTTACAGGCTGGTAGTATGCTTTCTCAATCTTGTCCTTCAACGTCAAAGTCTGTGGGAAATGGTGCAGAGTGTCTATAAATAATAATTCCGGCATGTAATATTTCCCAGATAGTTTTGAGAGCATATCAATTGTAACCAAACCCGTTAAACCGAACGCAGTGGTTTGGAAAAGGTGAGGAAAAGTAACAAGAGACCATGCAATAATCTCCTGTGGTGTTTCTAATTTGGCCAACTGTTCATTCCAGTGATCCAACTGTTCCTGTGTGACAGTAATGTCATTATTCAATTTATAAGCCTTCATTGTATATGGAATCACCTTCACCTTTGCCCACTTTGACTTTGGATCATCAAACAGGTGTAATATAGCTCAGTATACTTTTTATATTGGTATGATGCATCTATGGCTTTTCTTTCGTCGACATCTGCTGAGTCATAGCGATTGCTTGTGTTGTGGCTTTTCTTCTGCTGGCCACGTGAAATGATGATAAAAACGAAAGTAATAGCAATACGAATGAAAAAGAAGTAAGGTGAAGCGCACGGGCTTTTAGATTCAGTGAATGATGTTTCAAACATTAGCAAACCATCTTTTCGAACTAGATTGAGATAACTTGCCCACTTACTTTCACACTTCCCCCGTTCAATCAGGCTCTTTTGTCAGCGCGCATCAAGAGAACAAGAACTTTATGCTCTTAACTCCTGCCAACTAATATTTGCAACAAAAGCAAGGATATAAGGCGAGGCAATCGATCAAGATGAATGGCAACAACAAGAACGGCGAGCAATTGCAGCAAGAATTGGCCACCACACAGGACCAGGTAGCTTCTATTATCGAGTCCTTTGTCGAATTGGGTGTCTCCATATATGATTTCCCTGGTACTCCCGAAGCTACCAAGGGAATGATCACCAATTTGCAAAGAAACGTAGACCGATTGTACAAGTTGAATGTGAGAAGTAACGACCCTCAGTCTGGTTTGTCTAAAGTGGACATTCCCTTGGAGGTTGTTCAGTACATTGAGGACGGACGAAATCCAGATATATACACGAGAGAGTTTGTCGAAGCTATAAGAAGATCAAACCAATACCAGAGAGGCAAGATGCACGGTTTGAAGCAATTGAGAGATTCGCTGGCTGATAAGATTGTGGATGAGTTCCCAGAGTTACAAAAACCTGTCGAGGACATCATAAAAAGAACTTCACCCACTGACGAAATTTCTAATACTCATTAATAATGAATTTTTTGACTTTTTTTTCTTGCTCGCTGAAAAAAAAAAAAGAAAATCAGAAAAATTTTAACATCGAATTGATGGCATCGCAGTTGTTAATGAGAGGACATTTGAGATATTGGAAGGAACCTAGTATTAGCGACCATGGCCAAAAGCAAAAAAACGGCAGATATTATTGATTCGACGAATTCTCCAATTCTAGAATTACTTTCGTCAAAAATTCCCATTTTTCAGTCTATTTTACATCCAGGACTACCGATCATCATAACTGGGTTTGGTACTGGCCATATTATCTGTCATCGTTATGACCCCACCAAGTTGCAATCACGTTTGAATCGTAAACGTAAACTTGATATTGCAACTCCAGATAAGGATGCTGCAAAAAATGGTTCTAAAATGAAGAACCGTGCTTGTACTTGGACTAGATTGGACATGGACGTAGAAAATGGTACTCTGAGATTGGTTGATATTGAAGAACAACAACAGTCAATAGAAGAGACCAAAGATCTGGGGGTGGAGACACTTTGGAAGACTAAAAGACATAGAGGTAGCGTACGTGCCATCTGCTTTGATGCTAATGGCGATAATATTTTTTCTATTGGTTCTGACAATATCTTGAAAAAAGCCAACACCATTACCGGTAAGGTCGTTAAGAAGGTAAACCTAGGTTCACTTTTTGAGTCCGAAAAGAAGAAGAATGATAAGTTCACCAAATTATGCATATCTCAAACTCATCCATTTATATTGCTAGGAGACGAATCTGGTGATATTCATGTTTTAAATTCGGAGAACTTAGCTTTGTCAAACTCCATTCGTTCAATACATTTTGGTGACTCAATCAACGATATCATCCACTTCGATAAAAGATCTGCATACAAGTTTATATCCCTAGGCCAAACAACGTTAGCGTATTTTGATGTTCGTGATAAAGACGCCAAACCAAACACAGCAGAAAATGAGGATGGAAAAATCTTAGTCAGTGATGATCAAGAAGACGAGGTTCTTTGCGGTTGTTTCGTTGATCCTGAGGTAGCAGATACTCTTTTATGTGGGATGGGTGAGGGTATTGTCACTGTCTGGAAACCAAATAAGAATGATTTGGAAGATCAAATGAGTCGTATAAAAATCAGCAAGGATGAAAGTGTTGATTGCATTATTCCTACTTTACAAGATGATAATTGTGTCTGGTGTGGTTGCTCCAATGGTAACATCTATAAAGTGAATGCCAAATTAGGGAAAGTAGTTGAAGTGAGGAACCACAATGACTTCGATGAAGTCAATTTTATGGATCTAGATTCCGAATATCGCGTTGTTTCTGGTGGCTTGGAAAATATCAAGATTTGGGAGCTGTCCAGCGATGAGGATCACAAATCACTAGAGTCTGATGGGGATGACGATTTCTCCCGTTCCGATGAAAGCAACAGTGACATTAGCAGTTCTGATGAAGGTGAAGTGACGCTTGTCGGACTATCGAAAGAGCAGCTATTGGATGAATTGGATAAAGACCTTAATCATGAAGAAGAACATACGGGCGGGGAGGAATCCAATCAAAAAAGCAGCAAAAAGAGGAAATTAATGAAGGATAAGAACAAGAAAAAGGACCTTTACGAACATGGAATCAAAAAATTTGATGATATATAGTCTTATTTTCCTTCTGTACTATGTAAACAACTAACCTAAATTTTGAAACAATAAAGTTTATGAATGCGATATTATCATGGTCTTCAATTCGTGGGCTTGAGAAAATTGCAAAAAAAATGGTCTCTAGCGGGATCGAACCGCTGATCCCCGCGTTATTAGCACGGTGCCTTAACCAACTGGGCCAAGAGACCATTATTGTTATGTTTGTTGAAATATATAATATGATCCTAACCAGCTACAGATCCTCTTGATTATCATTGAAATGTAGTTACCGCAGGCGATATCGAGATTATGCACTGAAGTGCGCTTTGTATTATAGAAGTGTGGAACCTATGATAATTGTTGGGATTATATTTTCCTTGATCCTATATTTGTGCGTTTTCAAATTCTTGAAAAGATCTTCTTGTATTTATAAAGCAAATAGTATTCACTTATGAAAATGAAATCCTGTCGGAATAATAATCAACTATCCATCAATTACTAGTACGACTGATTAATACATTCAATCACGTAGCTAGAAGATTATCATATACGGTGTCAAGAAGATGGCAAAATTATCAGACCAGTGGAATAAGATTCAGAACAGCCATCGAATTTAGTGGAAGCTGGAGCGCAAGGATCGATAATGCAGTAGGATCAATGAATAACGACGTATAAAATCAAGGAATTAAGTATAAGATTACGTAAAATTGACCGTTCCCTCTCGAGGATTCCTAAATCCACGAGGAGAACTTCCAGTATATTCTATATACATAATATTAATAACCTTACCGAAAATGGAATCCCAACAGTTGTCACAAAATTTTACTGGCCAATAAATCCCCGCAAGCATCACAAGATTAACAAATATTTCAGAAGTAGTTCGGGTTCTAACGGAATAATGAATGTCAAATATACTAGAAAAATCAATAATGCGCTCGACTTCAACGAATCATTGGCATTCTAGAAATTAGATTCTTCGTCAGATCAATTCGACCAGAGATCATAAAAAGGCTACTTTTTAGAGGCTAGTAGAATGTCTCTAGAATAATAGCGCAAAAATCTCTCCCAAATACACTATAGCACTATCTTCAAGGATTTACGTGATCATTTCTTGAAAAGGCCCAGTGCCCCATTACTATTCTTCACGCCAAGGAAATAACCAGAAAAAGGCAGAGAGTACAGAAATCAGGTTATTGGCCGAAGAGCACGCCCTGGTGTTGACTCCATAGGTCATAGCAAAGTAAAATACATTCGCTCTCGAAGCTGAAATTTAAATCAAAATCTACACACCCGAGTGGTGACAGTGATGGATGGAAAGAAAAAAAAGTGCTCAACCTCTCTGCTACCGCTACCGCCTCTGCATTCATTATGGAATACCTGATTGCTTAAGGACTGTGTTTAGTGAAGCGTAACGACAAAGTGAGCTTTGATGACTCAACGAATTTCCTTCAACACTCGCTCTTTTTCCATGGAAGCACAATTTGTGGGATGGAACCTGCGGAGCATAAAGACTATCCCTTCTAGAATTGTACAGAGTATAAAAGCTAAAAAGTACGGAAAGATTTAACCGTCCCACCCCCTCACGATCTAGTCCGCAATTCGAACAGACACGTTTCTATGAAAAGACTATATGCCAGCCTTTTGCACTGTTATTACGTTACTTTTGAGTGTTTTTAGCCTCTTAATAACGGCTGTATACGTTAATCGGACGGAGCAAGCGGAATATGAAGCCTTCATTCGGGATTACTTGTCTTGTTTGAGACCTGAACAACGCACCGTTACTATTATGCTAAACGATCGCGGGCAAATCACTATAATGCCAGATCACGGATGTGTGATTGTTCCATGCATGACAAACCATTATATAAAATGTCTCAGTGTTGCAGGTAACGTCGTGGTATCTCTAGATCAGGAGCCAAATGAGTATGGCGATGGCCCAGACTTATATGGTAATTTCTATGCTGCAAACGGGCCAGCGGAGTTTGCATCTAGGGGAGAATACGTCACATTACAGAGACCTTATTTCTGCCGACCATTTTCCTTAGGCACATCAATGACATCTACGGAGCTTAATTCACCCCAGACAACATCAGCAGCCAGGACAATGAATCCTATGGTGAGCGTACAGCCGCTGATACATGTGAAGTTACTGGGTATACTAAACAAGCTAAACGTATAGGATAGTATAATGATGGTTGTCGAGGGCACTTCGCTGCTCGGCACTTTTTTAATTTAGTTCAGATACTTTTGTAGTATCGCAAAATCACCCATCAAGTAATGGCACTGCCTAGTTAGGGCTAAGGTAGAAAAAAGCATGAATAACAAGATTACACAATTTTGCAATTAAATAAGAGGTTTAGCTCATACATTTAATTATTCATACAAGAAAGGCAGACCCGACGGGTGCACTTCAAAAATCTTCTCGTGGAAAGGACGCACTAGTAAGTACGAGCTGGATTTTTATAGCAGATCTCAGGCAGTTTTAAGCTTATCGACACGGTATTGTTTCTGGGCCCCTACATCATGTCGCACAATAAAGCCGCAGCTGGGGACACTGAGAAGGACAACACAAAACTACTGTATGCGGACCTATATGTCCCAGTTGACTAGTTCGAGAAGTCCATGCAACACAGCATATTAGTGCGTACCGTTCGAAGACTCTTTTCTCAAGTTTTGAAAAACTGCTTATCACTTTGCACGCGACTCTTTTTTTTATATTTGAAAAAGTCGCTTAAGGGAGAAGACAAAGAAGCGGTTAGTTTGCAAGGACTGTTACGATAAAGGACAAAAGCTGGAAGTGAACACCGCTAAAAATGAGACCTGTTGTATCCACTGGTAAGGCATGGTGTTGTACCGTCCTATCGGCGTTCGGTGTGGTAATTCTTTCTGTGATTGCTCATCTCTTTAACACAAGCCATGAATCCTTTGTCGGGTCAATCAACGATCCTGAAGACGGACCTGCGTATGTTACATTCTCTTATCATTTTTCGTTTCTGTTCCCTTCTACCATCTCTTATATCTTCCCTCTTTACTAACAATCATTTTAAACTTCGATATCCATTCTTTATAGAGTTGCACATACTGTTTATTTGGCTGCCTTGGTATACCTAGTGTTTTTCGTGTTCTGTGGATTCCAAGTATACTTGGCCGGAAAAAAACCTTCGATCGAGTTGCGTTAATCTTGAACCCAATGGGATAATATCAAATGCATTAATACCGTCCAACTGTTCTACACACTTATCTTAACCTCGTTCCATGTGACATTCTTTTATTTTTACTACACTTTTCGATAATAGTGAAATAAAAATGAATATTATAAAAAAGAGTATATAGTATAAAAAATATACATATATATATATACATAAATTCTAACCGATAAAAGTCACAATAATCGACCTTTCTCTAGGTTTCGAGTGTTTCGAAAGCATGACGAAATATGAGCGGGACCCTGAGCTGATGAATTTTTTGTCGAAAGTGGAAGACTTGGACTCTAAGAGATACAATAATGCTTCCACTTCAAAGCCAACTGGGCAACTGCTTCCACCCTTGAGCAATGACGCCCCTAGACACAGGAATATCAGAAAAGCCGATGTAATGGCGGATCAAATTGTAGAAAACAGAGACAATTTGGCTTACCGATCTGCGTATAATTATGAAATGACATTTTCTCCCAAGAAAACTCATTACTCGTTGAATGAGTTGGACCTTGAACGAACAACAACCGAGTCGGCGTCGAAGGGAAGTAGCTCTCAAAATGCAAAGAAATTTGTTATTTCTGAAGAAGACTATTTACTTCTGCAAAAATTGAAAGCCTCTCAATCACCTAACGAAGTTAGTTCCGATCAAATTTCACTTTCTTCCGAAAAAGGTCATCGCATGCCCAGTCGAGGTCGACCCAGAGAGAAAGAGAGAGTCTCTTTTCAATACGACTTCAACATCCAAGAAAAAGCTCCTTCTACCTCGTCCCCTTCACCACCGCCTCCTTTGCCCACAAGGCGTAGTCATGTTCGAACCATTGAAGATGACAGTGAAGAGAAATCAGTGCTTCCAAGAAGACATACAAATGTGGGTGTTACGGAACGCCCGATACCCTTGCCAAATAAGCCGGAAGTGGCGGTACCTGAGGGCGTTAAGCCAAGTCCACCCGTTTCACGTTCCATGAAGCAGACCAGCTTCTTAAGCTCTTTAGAGGATAACAAGTTGTCAATGGCAAAGGGCCACAACTCAGAAGTTCACACTCCCAAGAAAGCAGCAAAAAATTCTCGTATTGATTACCTGGATTCCATACAATTGAAGCCGACCACTTTATCGCCTACTATAAAAGATAAGCCGAGACCAAACCCTCCCTCTCCACCGGCAAAAAGACTTCCAAGATCTGAAAGTTTCATCAAGTCTGCATTGAATTCAAACCTAACGACGACTTCTAAACCTTCCTTGCCTGAGAAACCTCAGAAACTACGAAATGCAAACTTGACTGCTCAAAAGGCGAAACCAAGCATTCCACCAAAGAAAGTGGAGTTGAGTCTAGTACTACCCGAGTTGCGTCCTGTAGAAACTCTGTCTGCGAGACAGAAATTCGAAGACTCCATCGATTTACCCAAGTTACGATCTAGTACCCGCAGCATCAAAAAACAAGATGAGCATAACATTCCAGAAGCAATTCAAGGCATACAAAACTTGAAGAAAACCAAACAGGGAAAACCTCTAATCCCCCAGAAAAAATCGTTCCTAACCAGCAGCTTGAATCCCACAGCGGCCGAACACAACGGTGATGCCAACAAGTTGAATAACGAACTTGAAGCACTCTCCCTGAGGAATAGCTTGAAAAAGCGCCCACCAAAGGCGCCAGAGCGTAAACTTTCCATGCCAGAGGCATTACGAAAAATCGAGCTAATGAAAAAATCTAAAACTGAGCCCGTATTGGAATCTACAAAAGAACTCGGAATAAATGCAAAACTGGATGCAATAATTAAGTCTAGAAACTTGAGACCATGCACCACTGTATCAGAATTCAACAGCATTAAAACTAATGCTGCGACTTCCAGCGACTCCAGTATTTCTGAAGGTGACACGGCAAAGGAAACTAAACCCTTGATTCACTTGAACAAAAAAAGAGCTCGAGGTCCCAGAAGAAAACCTCCAACACACGTGTAAACACAGCTTTTTTCTCTCTGTATTGTCCCTGTGCATGTACATACATATGATGTAACAATAATATGATAATTTAATATTAATATATATGCTGTCCGCATATTATCGTCACTTCCAACGTCGAGCGTTTAGTATTTCCTCCCCTTATGAACGTCAAGAAACAAATGTCATCGACTTTTCGTTGTTGCACCTATTCCTTAGTAGATAATAGTGTCAATCTACACCTGCAACACTACAATCATGGCTTGGACTAGCACATTACCAGCACATCTGTTGAATCTCATCAAAAACTCAAAATATGTTCACGTAGCTACCTGTTCTAAAGATTGCATCCCTTCGGTGGCATTGATGAATTACATTTACGTGCCAGGCGAGAAACTGTTTGGCCAAACGGATAATAAAAACGATTACATTATATTTGTCACCCCCCAAGATACGCAAAAATTTTACAACATCAAGGAAAACCCTAAGGTGGCTTTATTGTTCCATGACTGGATCATCGCTAATAATTTGTCTGTGGGGAAGGAAAGCATCTCTGAGACCCCTACGCCAACAGCCGTCCCTCAAAGCGAACAACATCAAAGCAAGCTTTTGAACTTGTTGCAAGAGCTAAATCAAGCTGAATTGAACCAGATGAGTGCATCCATTGGAGGCGAAACTGAAATCGTAGATCCCGAAAGTGAAGAATCCAAATATTACAAGGACTTGATACTAAAGGCTAATCCTGACGCGAAGGCTTTTATATTTGAAGAAAACACCGCTGTCGTTAAAGTTAGAATTGATAACGCCAGAGTATCCAATAATGAGAACAGAACAATGTTTTTGAGTAAGGGAAGAAGTTAATCCCTACCTCTTCTTTTGTTTATCTGTTTTTTTTTATCTATTCTGCATACTTTTTTATTTAATTTCTGTTTTTTGTTTTCACGTACACAAAAATTTACATTAATACATCGATCAACTTACTATCAGTTGCCCTCTTGACCAAAATCTCTTGTGAACTGTTCTTGCTTTAGCAGGTCGTCCTCGTTCACGGTAGGTCTGGTTGATTTGATGGCCTTCAAGAAATCCTTTATGGTAAGATCTGGTTCTTTTAGTTCGTCAGCTTCGATATCCGTCCAACTCACTTCCACGGCACCATCATCACCTGGGGAGCACGGCGTGAGCTTCCTCGTGTCGTCCTCCTCCGTGGAGACATCCTTGAAATGAGTGGCGCTTTGAATCTTTCTAATTGGTTGCATTAGCGCATCTTTTACTACGACAGCAATATCGCTGCCCGAGTAACCCTCAGTCATGGTACCCAAAGTTCTATAATCTTCTTTGGTCAGTACACATGGGGTGTCGCCGACGTTAATCTCGAACATCGTGGTTCTTGCTGCCAAATCTGGTAATGGAATGTATATTCTTCTTTCGAACCTTCTTCTGATGGCACTGTCCAGTTGCCATGGTATATTCGTTGCACCAAGGACTAATACCCCTTGGGAGTCATTGCCGACACCATTCATTTGTACTAATAATTCTGTTTTGATTCTCCTACTAGCTTCGCTTTCCCCTTCCCCTCTGGTGCCTGTTAGCGCATCCACTTCATCAATGAAAATAATGGAGGGTTTGTTTTCTCTTGCCATGGCAAACAACTGCTTCACCAGTTTTTCAGACTCACCCATCCATTTAGAGACTAAGTCACTGGAACTAACACTGAAAAACGTAGAATTGGCCTCGGTAGCCACGGCTTTCGCCAAGTAAGACTTACCTGTACCGGGTGGTCCGTATAATAGGATCCCTGAAGTAGGTTTACGATTACCTTTAAACAAATGTGGGAACTTCACAGGCAAAATAACGGCTTCCTTAAGGGCCTCTTTGGCACCTTCAAGCCCAGCCACATCTTCCCATTTAACATTGGGTTTTTCGGATAGGATGGCACTCGATAAAGCACCCCTGAGCTTTTTGTTGTCTTCACTGCCATTCTCCTCACCTTCCTCCTGGGAGATTTTCTTATTACCACTGGTGGATCCACTACCAGCACTGGGGGACTTCTTTGCAGCACTTACTTCTTCATTTTCCAAGTGTTTCTTCAATTGCTCTGCGCGATTCAAATACTCTGTGAACTTGGCTCTTATTAAGTCCTTCGACTTGGGGTTCTTTTCGTACTTCAAAGCCAACATCAAATAGTCCAATCCGTTATAATAAGCCGTGTAAGCCTCCTCATACTGCGTTGCCGTGTCCAAATCAATGGCCTTTTGGACCAGCTCTATTCCTTTGCTCAAAAAATCACCCGTGCTCATCTATACCTCATCTATTGTAGACACGCTATGCTTCCTTCTTTGTTCTATCGTATCTTCAACCTGTGATTAGATCGTTCGATTTGTGAGGATCTTTTTTTTTTTCACTCAGCGGGGTTGCCCGAAAAGCAAATGCAATTAATATATCAGCAAGCAAAAGTAAATATATGTACAGAAAAGAAAGAATGTAGACATATTTGTGCTTCTATTCAGCCCGAGGGAGGGATTCGTCAGTAGGAGCTCCTCTGAGAATGCTGGTATGGGGAAGCTTCGGATATTTGGCATAAAAGTTGGGTCCCTTAGGGGGTTGCAGGGCTGAGAGTGGTCGTTGGCGCGATTGCAGCGGCGACATGTGAATGGGGCTTGAAGTCACCAACGGGTTCACTGCTCTCACTGGTGAAGGCGGCAAGTTTTCGGTGGGCTTGAGGTTGTCTCGTTCGATGTTTTTCATGTCCCTGCGAGACTCGAGGTATTTTTGATCGATGTTTGCATCGTCTAGCACCGACTGCAGCAGGTGGCACTTCTCCTTGACAAATTGTAGTTCCTTTTGTGCAGATTGCAGTTGCTGCTGTAACTGGGCAAACTTTGCCTGCCATTGTAAAGGCACGCAATCTTGAGAAGCCGCAGAGGATGAAATTATACTGCTTTCCTCTTTCCCCTCGGCGGGGACTCCCCATACACGAGCATGGATCTTTGAAATCACTTTAGCAATATTGAACCCAAACGCATGTTGCTGAGCCCTTTTTTTCGAGATGTTCTTGTAGCTTTTGGAACGTGTCCTCTGCGATGTGTGCCGGGCATGGCTTCTTTCACGAGGCGCAACCGCCAGCTTACGCACCTTTTGAGTTCCTGGTGCCTTGTCTTGAATTCCCATTATGATTTAGAGTGCCAAACCAACCGTCTCTCACCCTGTTTAGATCTGAGTTATGTTACTTTGTTATTTTCATCTCTCTTTAAGATGGAATCTTAAAAAAGAAGAAAAAACGACAAAAAGAACAAAAATCGATCCGACGCGTTATTTTTCGCGTGGGATGATAGTAATGAAATACTAGATTTGGGCATATTGGGCACATCTAGAGCAGAGATGACTTCAATTGAATTCAAAGTCTACTAGTGGGACAGCAAGTATTTGAGCGTGAGATGTTTACCACCGGAAATGTTCTACCCGTGAAAATCCAGCCTCCCCTGCTCAGGCCACTGGCATACAGGGTTTTGTCAAGGAAATATGGTTTATCGATAAAATCTGATGGACTGTCTGCTCTGGCAGAATTTGTCGGTACTAACATAGGTAATAATTGGAGGCAAGGATCTGTTACAATAAGATTTCTCGAGCAATTTGCTACAGTATGGAAACAGCAGGAGAGAGGCCTTTTCATCGACAAGGACGGCGTAAAGGAAGTGATCCAGGAGATGAAAGAGCGTGAAAAGGTTGAATGGAGCCACGAAGACTATACTCAGCATGGAGATGACGTGCTGAGGCAGAAAAACGATGGGAGCAGCGATGATGACGACAATGAAATGCCCATGGCGGCTGATTCATCCTTACAAAATGTTTTATTATCTTCACCTATCCGAGCCCCCATGGATAGGAGCGAGCATGACCAGTCTTCCAGGCTGGAAAGCTCGAAAAACCTGAATTGGAGGGACTATTTTAAGGTTATCAATTGTTCTCAGCAACAAAAGTTCTTGTATAATCCCGATAAAATGCAGTTTATTTTCGTTCCAAATAAAAAGGAGAACGCATTGGGAAGTTTTACGGGATTTCTACCTGATATCAAGGACAAAGTGCAAATGTTCTTGACAAGATATTATCTTACGAAGGATAGAGTGATGAGAAATGAAAACTTCCAAAGCAATGATATGTTCAATCCATTGTCCTCCATGGTGTCTTTACAAAACGAGCTATCCAATGCTGGTCAACAGTTGCAATCCAACAGCATGAGCATCACTCCAATCAAAAATTTATTGGGTAGGGATGCCCAGAACTTTCTACTACTTGGCCTCTTGAATAAAAATTTTAAGGGCAATTGGTCACTAGAGGATCCATCTGGATCTGTAGAAATCAATATATCACAAACTATTCCCACACAGGGTCATTATTACGCACCAGGGTGTATGGTTCTTGTTGAAGGAATATATTATTCTGTTGGGAACAAATTTCACGTCACTTCCATGACTTTACCTCCTGGTGAGAGAAGAGAAATCACGTTGGAGACAATAGGCAATCTAGATCTCCTAGGTATACATGGTCTTTCTAATAACAACTTCATTGCACGTCTGGACAAGGATTTGAAGATCAGATTACATCTTTTGGAGAAAGAATTAACCGACCACAGATTCGTTATTCTTGGTGCTGATTTATTCTTGGATGATCTGAGGATAATGACTGCACTCAGTAAAATTTTGCAAAAATTAAACGATGATCCACCAAACTTGTTGATTTGGCAAGGTTCTTTCACTTCAATTCCTGTTTTTGCATCAATGAGTAGTCGAAACATCAGTAGCTCAACCCAATACAAGAATAATTTCGATGCTTTGGCCACGCTACTATTACGATTTGATGATTTGACTGAAAATACCACAATGATATTCGTCCCTGGCCCTAACGATTTATGGGGGTCGATGCTATCATTGGGAGCAAGTGGAACTTTACCACAGGATCCAATTCCTGGTGCGTTCACCAAAAAAATCAACAAAGTTTGTAAGAATGTCATCTGGAGCTCAAACCCAACCAGGATAGCGTACTTGTCTCAAGAAATAGTCATTTTCAGAGATGATCTGACCGGAAGATTCAAAAGGAATTATCTGCAATTCCCATGTGGCGAGAATGAAGATTCTTATGTTGATAACGATAATATAATAACGAAAGATACTGATATCGTGCCAATTGATGAATTAGTCAAAGAGCCAGATCAGCTACAACGAAAAATTCAAGAATCAAGAAAACTCGTAAAAACGATACTAGATCAGGGCCACTTATCGCCATTTGTAGATTCTTTACGCCCAGTTTCATGGGGTTTAGACCATACTTTGACACTCTGCCCCATACCATCGACAATGATTCTTTGCGACACTACTTCAACACAATTTGATTTGACATACAACGGCTGTAAAGTCGTCAATCCTGGAAGTTTTATTCATAATAGACGTGCCAGGTACATGGAGTACATTCCGTCCTCGAAGAAAACTATACAGGAGGAAATATATTTCTAATAAATGCATTTAAATAAGAAAAATAATTATTTCAATAAAATGGGCAGTGCCAGTAGGCTTCCCATTTATTTATATGGATACTTTTTAAACTTCGCTGTAATGGAGCTTGGCATGCAGTATATGGGATCTATTGAGACCAAATTGCCGTATCCCATTAAACTTAAACCAGCAACGCCAAAGACGGTGTGGAAAACATCTACTTCGTTTTCAGGCCTATCGCTTATTCCGCCCTTTTTCTCATCTTGACATTTTAGTATGAATTCAGTTAATTTTTCGTAATTTATCCAGTCCAACCTATCAATGATAGCTAATGAAGATAAAACCCACCAACTATAACAGACATCGGGTAGTTTACTTGGTCTACCATTCAGTCCACCTTCTGGTAATTGTCGTTCGCAAAGCCACCACCCAATTTCTTCTAATTGATCATGACTCAGCGCATCCAATTTGTTGGCGATAGCCAAAGCGCCAAGACAGGTGAAGGCTTGTGCTGCATGCGATTCAGCACTAGGACACAACCCGAATCCGCCGTCAAAATTATAACACCTGAGCACAAATTTCACAGCAGGATCAACGACTTCTGGTGTCAATTCACCCAAAATTGATAGAGCGCTCAATGCCGTATAAACAAATCTTGTATCTACCTCACCAAACCTATCACCCTGAAATGAACCATCTTCTAATTGGTTTCCACGAATAAAGGCAACCAGTTGAGCCTTACGTTCCTCTTCAAGAACGTTTAGGGCGTCGTAGGTGGCCAAGATTTGCACCGCAGACAATGTAGTTAATAAATGTGCGTCATGCCTTGGAAATGGTGCAAACGCACCATATCTGTCGTCCCAGCAACTCAACACAAATGCTATAACGTCGTCTTTTGCAAATGTCTCCGGCGAATCAAGCACACATAATGCTGTAAGCCCCCAATACATTCCATTCAAACGCAGATGCTCCGTAAGCCAGTATTCAAAATTATGCTTCTTGGTATCCAATGATTCAATGTAACGGATGTGTTTATCCTTAAGTAACGTAAGTGGTTCAGACATTTCTGCAAGCTCTCAGTTGGGTGAATGAAGCCATAAATGTGGGCGTTAGTGTCTGAAGTACATGCACAATTTCCTATTGTTATTATCATTAGTACTAGTATCATTCTTGTTATTGAAGGCAAGGTCACTCCCCACGGATATGTAAAATGTGAAGATCAAGTAAATGAAGTGCTCCTAATAATCATTAATGGATAATTCACGGCAGTCCTTAGGGCATATAGCCAGTGCCATTGCTCAGTTGAAAAGATATGGGTAAAGGTATCTCACTTGAAAATCTTCCAGTGGATTTACAGCATAAGGGTGTCACTCAAGATGAAAGTACTGCCGATAAATTGAGCCAATTACCATATGAACGATTACAAGCTATCCTCGATAAAGTACCAGAAGAAGACCTTGAAGTCAAGAAGTTACTTTTGCTTCTGAAAAAACCGGAAGTAGTAGAGAATGAAGACGTACAACAAAGAAGGATACGACTAGCCGAAGTGCTGATGACTAATAAAACTGATCCCGCCGGCCCAGAAAGTATGGAAGACTTAGACACTGAAGAGGATGATGAGGAAGATGATGAGGAATTTTATACACCAGCAACATCTGAACTTATTTTCATGAGAAAGTCGTTGGTGAAGTATTCGCTAGACAGATCTCAAAAAAGGTTACAAATAGAGATGCAAAAACACCAAAATTTTAACGCGAGGCAAGAACTGCTTAGTCGACGTGCAGAACTAAAGCGCATGTCAAATTTAGAGCTTGCTGGTTCTCAGTTAATATCTACGAGGCCTCTATCAGCAGTTTCTTTATCACCAGATGATATGACTGTCGCAACAGGAAGTTGGGCAGGTGATATTCGAGTATTAAATTCTCAAACACTGCAGCCGTTAGCACAGAAGCTGGATCCTCACAAAGGGAAAATCGGGGCCGTTCAATGGCACCCTGAATCAAACAATCAAATAATTTCATGCGCAGAAGACGGACATATCAAAAACTTCCAATACTCAAAAGAGGAAGGTGAAATAAAACTATTGGGAGATCTTGTAGGTCACGAAAGGCGTGTTTCCGATGTGAAATACCACCCTAGTGGTAAACTTATAGGTAGTGCCTCTCACGATATGACTTGGAGACTTTGGGATGCATCCACATATCAAGAACTGTTACTGCAAGAAGGCCATACTGAGGGCGTATTTAGTCTGTCTTTCCAATGCGATGGATCTCTTGTTTGCAGCGGCGGAATGGACACCTTATCGATGATATGGGACATTCGATCCGGAAATAAGGTCATGACCCTAACGGGTCATTCGAAGCCTGTCTACACGGTAGCTTGGTCAACAAATGGATATCAAGTTGCAACTGGTGGCGGTGATGGATTGATTAATGTTTGGGACATCAGGCAACGGGATGGGGGCCAAGTAAGCCAAATACTGGCGCACCGTAACATCGTTACCCAAGTACAGTTCTCAAAGGGCGATGGCGGAAAAAAATTAGTGTCTAGTGGTTATGATAATTTAATCAATGTATATAGTAGTGATACCTGGTTGAAAGTGGCAAGTTTGGAAGGTCATACTGATAAAATCATAAGTTTGGACGTTTCAAACGATTCTCAATTTCTAGTGAGCGGCGGCTGGGATAGATCTATCAAACTTTGGAATTGATTATGTTTAGATGCTTATTAAGTACCTCAAACTTAACTTTTCTACCAATAAGGTACTCTTTACTTATTTATATATTACCTGGTTTTTTGGTTTTTAATTTTTTTTTTGTATTTCCATTTTGGGTACGTACTCGTGGTATTGTTGAGTTTTCCAGATTCTCCATTGTCTTGGACAGTTGTTCTAGTAGCTCTTCTTTAATATCATTTTCTAGGTTAATTTCCTCCTTCAAAAAACCAATTTTCTCATTTAGTTCCTTTTTAGAGGCCTCAGAGGCCTCTAATTTCAGTTTCAGTTCATTTTCTAATTCTCTTCTTCTGTCACCAAGTTTACGTGTCTCCTCCTCATTTTCTCTTATAGCATCAGCGGCTCTTTTGATTTCTTGTTCCATGTATTTTTTTTCGGTATTTTTTGATTTCGTTATTCTTTCTTCCTTTTCGATCTCGTCCTGCGTATTGATAGTTCTGATAAATGCATCCTTTAACTTAGAAGATCTTTCGCCTTGAGCCACTAGAGCTTCTTTCAAGATTCCAATTTCATTTTCCAACGTTTCAATTTGAAAAAATTTTGAATTGTTTTCAACTTCTAGTTCGTGCGACTTGTTTAAATTATCATTATGTGTTCTTAATTCAGTATCATACTCTTTGACAATTTTTTCATCTTCATTTGAGAAGAATTGTAAATGTTCATTTTGCAAATCATTTAAGCATGAGTAATCATTCAGCTCTTGATTTTGCAAGCAAATATCCATATAAACTTCCCCCATCGATTGAATAAGTTTATGAGTAATAATTCCACTTGACAAATGATAATTTACATTGGAGGAGTTGTCAGCAGTAGTAATACCTGTTAGTTGTGTCATGTCTTGTTTTAAGGGATTTGTGTAATAATCATTTTTCAACCTTTTGGTGGAATAGAAACTTGGAGTATCATTATCCTCAGTTCCGATAATAGTAGAAGAAGATGTTTTATTAGCCCCATGCCGCCCTCTCTTCTTGGAACAGTTCGCAAAAGCCTCTTCTAGTTGGTCATCTGACTTTTTGAAATGAACTTCCGTTAACAGAGACCTTTCTACATCCATGGAGGTATATCGCTTTAACGGGTAAATATCTGGTAAGGGCCACGGTACAGTTGGATTTTCTAGCCACTCTACTAAATAGTGTAATTTTTGTGAATAAATAGGCCTCAGATCTGGAGGGAGTGTGCCCAAACGATCCCTCAAAATCACCATAGCTGCAGTGACACTCTCCAAATATTCTCTACTACTCTTATCAAATTTTTTACTAAAGAATAACGTACAATGATCAATCGAATTGATCGCCACCAGCCTAACAATTGGGGCATATCTTTCAAAACCTCTCTTCTCCCTTTTATATTGCAACAAATATTGTGTATCTTTATGGCTTGTATCCACTGTAGTATCTAAGCAGATTAGCATGTCGAATCGAGCCTTCGATTTTATCGGATATTGTGCCAAATTCAACCCTTCAGAGGAGAATAAATGAACCGTACACGAGAAATCATTGGATTTTTGTTTTGACTTGATAGAATGACCATCATATCTTTTAATATGTACTTTATTTCCCAAAAGTAAGGCCTCTAGCAAATCCATTGTTCTTCCCGGCCTACAAACAATGGCCGTTTCAGTTTCATATTCTTGAACAAGGTTTATAAGGTCTCTTAAAACACTAAACTTCCCACTGTTCTCCGCCAAATGAGCAGGAACATCTCTAGTTATTAACGATTTAGGCATGTAATGATCTATTAGCAGATATGGATGAGTTGCTACTAATGAACCGTTTAAACACATAGTCCTCATAGACTCGAGAATAACATCTTCCTTGTAATAAGATGTTTCAAAATATCTCAAAATATCAGAATAGTGCAATGACACTATCTGATCTGTGAGTTCCTTTTGGTAAAGTGACATTGTTGTCGGCAGCCAATAATCGCCGGATGTGTTGCCGGAGATTCCCAGGGTAGTAGCATCAATAATTGTAGGTATTGGCTTTGTATCTAGAATACGCAGTAAATCCATGCTGACAGCAATTAGTCTGTGTCTCTGACTCTCCTTTTTTGTTCTAATTAAAGTGTTATTTCCTCTATTGTCTTCAATTGTAACTTTGGAAAATCGCGGTATTATGAATACCAAAACAGTAACTGCTATTTTTTCTGAATTATCAGATAAAACAAAAAGAGAGTGAATATGGTAAACTAGACCAGCAACTATAGCCATGAAAAGTATGACTGAAGGAAAATTAAGTGAAGATGAGATTGCGTTGTACGATAGACAAATTCGTCTTTGGGGAATGGCAGCACAAGCCAATATGAGATCAGCAAAGGTTTTGCTTATCAATCTTGGAGCCATTGGCTCTGAGATCGCCAAGAGCATTGTACTTAGTGGTATAGGACATTTAACAATATTGGATGCACACAAAGTGACGGAAGAAGACTTGGGCTCTCAATTTTTCATTGGCTCTAAAGATGTTGGCCAGTGGAAAATCGATGCTGCGAAGGAAAGAGTTCAAGACTTAAACTCTCGTGTAGAGCTCAAATTTGATAAGCAGTTCTTCCAAGAGAAAGATGAAAAGTTTTTCCAACATTTTGATTTAGTCGTGGCAACGGAAATGAAGGCTGATGATGCAGTCAAACTCAATGAGTTGACCCGAAAGTTGAATATTCCGTTGTATGTTGCTGGTTCTAATGGATTATTTGCTTATATTTTCATTGATTTGATTGAATTTATTTCGGAGGATGAAAAGTTACAAAGTATAAGGCCTACTGTCGTTGGTCCCATTTCAAATAATCGAAGTATCATTGAAATTACCACTAGAAAAGACGAAGAAGATGGAAAAAAAACCTACGAACGCATTAAGATCAAAAATTGCTACACGTCATTGAAAGAAGTGCTAAAGGGAGCAACATTAAACGAAAAACTGACAAGAAGGCAATTGAAACGGGTCACCAGCATCTTACCATTAACATTGTCTTTATTACAACACGAACTGAAGCAGAAGAGCAAAACTATAAACGTCGAACAAATGAAAATGGATGCGGCTGTATGGTGTAAACAACTAGGTATTCCGACGTCAGTTTTGACTGACGAATATACACAACAATTCATAAAGCAAAGAGGCATTGAATTTGCCCCTGTAGCGGCTATTATAGGGGGCGCCGTTGCTCAAGATGTCATAAATATCCTAGGTAAAAGATTGTCTCCATTAAGCAACTTCATTGTTTTTGACGGTATTACTTTAGATATGCCACTTTTTGAATTCTAAATACACGTATGTATCAACTATACGGCAGTATCAGCCAAAAAAAAAGAATAACTGAAGACGGTAAAGCATTATAGTCATATATAATAATAATAATGGTAAAAAAAAAGTTGGAAAGAAATTAGATACAGATACTCGTAGTAAAAAGGACACACAGAACAAAAAAGAGGAGACAACAAATCATGTATTTTTACATCCTTTTCGTTCGGGTCCAAAGTAAGATTCTTTTGTGCGCAGTGGACAGACAAATCTTCTTGTACTATACAAAAAGTCCAACAACGGTCAAAGAAAACAAAAGAAAGCCACCGTTTCTATGCTTGACCAGAGACAGCAACTTGTTGTAAGTGAGTCATGAAATTTTGTAAAGAGACGTCATCAGTCAAGACAATTGTGGACCCACCGCGGGCCATATCTTGATAGTTATCGGATGGATTCAATTTAGATAGTAAAAATCTTGCTTGAGAACCACCAGCCTCGGTGTCAATGAACCTTGGTAGTGGAAATCTATCTATTAATAATTCTGCAGCTTCTAGTTTTGGCTCTTCTAGAAGGGCTTTGAAATCAGCGTATTGTGGATCGTCTTGGTAGCCAGCCTTTCTCCATTGGGCGATTTGCTCACCGTGGTATATTAAGATGAAAAAGAAAGTATCCAATAATAGTATGGTGTTTGGTTTGACAGAGATAGAATCTAACAAGACAGGTTGTGGGTCGTCTTCCATCGAGAAAGAGGTTAAAGTTGGTTGAATCATGATTAAAGAATTAGTGGTATCCTCTCTTGTGAAAATATGTCTATAAAATGCAGTTTCATCCGGAGAATTATTAAAGACACTTAAGAATTGGGATCTTCTCAAATAGTAGGTGAATTGAGGATATAGCGAAAAATTTGGAGCCAATCTGAAGGACTGAGGGTCGTCTTTGTTGTAGTCTGCATACTTTTGACATAGTTTAATCAAAGTTCTGTCCAGCCATCTGATAACGTCAGCGCCATCATCGGTTTCAGCCTTGTGGACAGCAATACGTGCCATTAAAACAGCAGCCGCTTCTTGATCAAAGGAAGCTGCAATGGCTGGAGTACCGAAGGGTAAGAGTTGGTTTGCCACGGTGGTGACCCTAACACGGTTAGTACCAGAGGAGTGTTGATAAGTGGTAATGAATTGAGTGTATGCTAAATGAGGTCTGTCTGCTGAGCCCGGAGCAGACATTATTGGGTTAGAGTTAGCCGCGGTGTTGGCAATTTCAAAGAAAACTGCATACGAATGATAGGGCGACAAAGAAGCCATTTTCCAAGTGGATGTGGCACCGATACCGATTTCAGCCTCACTGATGTTGTTGGCATCTGTTTTCTTGACAGCGGAGGCATGGCCAATCAAACCTTGGACTTTCAGGTCTTTACTTGTCTTGATTGCCAGATTACCGTTGAAGGCCATCTTCAAATACCCTTCTTCATCCTTGGCGAACAGTCTCAGGTAGGATTGCTTAAAGATCGCAGTGGAGAAGGAATCGGTCAACAATAACACACCACCGGTGGAATCTGTCAACTGCTTCATTTCGGACATACCGATTTGATCGTAACAGCCGGCAAAGATATCGACAGTGTGGCCGTTGGTAGCGACCCTTTGAGCGATCTGATTATAGAACTTGCAGGCCTTCTTGTAATGTTGTGAGTGGTCTGAGTCGATATCGTGGTGGGATCTCAAGGGATCTTTCAATTCTGAATTGACAATCAAACCTGGGGCAACGGTGCCTGGACCGGCGGCGAAGAGGATTATTCTTGCGGGGATGTTTTTATAGCAGCCTTGTAGAAGCAAAGACGCGATGTTCAAAGCAGACCCTGTGGCTCTCAACGGTCTGTGACCTGCGGGGACGGACCACTGATCCGGAGACATGTTTTCGAGCAGCTGATTCAACTTGAACTCGACCTGTTCCAAGGGCAGGAAAAACCTGTTCAAGGAAAAGGGCGTGATCTTGTTCATGCTGTTCGGTAGATGAGATGGGGCACCGCCCGGGCCTGTTGGCTTTTGGCCCGTCAACATCTCGGTCAACGCCTCGAGCTGGTACTCTCTGTCGCCTCTGAACACGTTGCACCTGTCAATGGTTTCGCTGGACAGATCGTGCAATTGCACGACGTTCCCGTACGTGATCAACCCAATGAGGGCGTTGGGAGGCAATAGAGACAACGACGTGATGATAGACTCCTTCAGCGAGTCGAGATTCTCCGTCTCGGAAGTCAAATCCACAACGAAGAAGAAGATGGGGGGAACGGTGACGGACTTGTTGGTGATGTACTCAATCGTGGTGGACTGCAACTCTAGCGGCATGTTCTCCTGCGACAGATTGGTGTACTGCGGAGGCAAATGGTTCCTGGAATTACAGATGGGACAACTCCAGGACGAGTTGCGCGGATCAATCACACAGTATGGGTTCAGAATCGACTTACAGTGCGGGCCCGAGCACACGACGGGGTTATATGGAGCAACGTTCAATTCATCGTACTCCTTCAAGGGAGTATACAAGCAGCCGACGGGGACAACATTGCTGTTGGCGTCGCTTCTGGTGGAGGGAAACACGTTCCAGGTGAAACGGACCCCGTTGATGTCTTCATTAGTCTCGAAGTCCATGGCTAGAAAAGAAGGAGAGGGAGGAAAGCGGCTGAACAGATAAGTGCTGACTTCAAGTGATTGTATGTCCTGCTGGAACCCGTGGCAAGATCACAACAAGTGTCTTCTTTTTTTTCTTTCCAAACGTGTTTTTCTTTTATTCTTGCTGGAACTTTCCTCCTTTGGAACAAACGAGAGGGCGCCAGGCAGGCCGTCGCGAGTGACAAAGCGGCCGATTTGGCAATAGTATCACGGTGATAAAGGAAGAACAGAACAGTCTAGGCTTGCCTTGGACAATAAGCAAGCTGCGTTCATACTAGCTGCTACGTACGTCTGTTCGCAGTGTGCAGTGTGGCCACGCTCACATATTAGCGAGAAACTAAAATAGCAGACCAGCTGTCCAATCCGGGTAACGGCCTTCTCTCTCGCCTGTTTTCTTACTAACGCATATGGAAAAACAAGAGATGGCATTAATATAACCAACAGCAGTCACGAGCAATGGGCACCACAGCATAGCATAGCATAGCATACAACGACGATACGATGAGCGAGGCCAGTGATAGCAATGCGATGCAGCCGGTAAACCCAAAGCCGTTCCTCAAGGGCTTGGTCAACCACCGCGTGGGCGTCAAGCTCAAGTTCAACAACACGGAATACAGGGGCACGCTCGTGTCCACAGACAACTACTTCAACCTGCAACTGGACGAAGCAGAGGAGTTCGTCGGGGGCGTCTCGCACGGCATCCTGGGCGAGATATTCATCCGCTGCAATAACGTGCTCTACGTCAGGCAGCTGCCGAACTGAGACGATCGCTGCCGCTCCTTCTTTACATATCAATCAATATACACAACCCCACTGTAATACTATATCCTTCTATACAACACTCGCACCGCGTATTGGTTCCTCTTTCTATTATCTTTTTCTTTCTTCTGGGATTTCCTCGCGTGATAGCGTAAGAAAATAAAGGATTTCCAGTATTTAAAAAAAAAATTTTCAGTTATTCTTACGTGTTCCTAACTATGCATGAACAGCTAGTACCGCAGCGCTACTACACCAATCACACACACAATGAGCATCGAGTACTCTGTTATCGTCCCCGCCTACCGCGAAAGATTGAACATCAAGCCCTTGACCACCAGACTCTTCGCCGGCCTAGGCCCTGAAATGGCCAAGAGAACCGAGTTGATCTTCGTCGACGACAACTCCCAGGATGGCTCCGTCGAGGAGGTTGACGCCCTGGCGCACCAGGGCTTCAACGTCCGCATCATCGTCAGAACCAGCGAGCGCGGTCTGTCATCCGCCGTGCTCAGGGGTTTCTACGAGGCCAAGGGCCAGTACCTGGTATGCATGGACGCGGACCTGCAACACCCTCCAGAAAGCGTGCCCAAGCTGTTCGAGTCTCTGCACGACCACGCCTTCACCCTGGGCACCAGATACGCCCCGGGCGTCGGCATTGACAAGGACTGGCCAATGTACAGACGCGTCATCTCCTCCACCGCCAGAATGATGGCCAGACCTTTGACCGTGGCCTCCGACCCCATGAGTGGGTTCTTCGGTCTGCAAAAGAAGTACCTCGAGAACTGCAACCCCAAGGACATCAACTCCCAAGGTTTCAAGATCGCCCTCGAGCTGCTCGCCAAGCTACCCCTACCAAGAGACCCCAGAGCGGCCATCGGCGAGGTGCCCTTTACTTTCGGTGTGAGAACGGAAGGTGAGTCCAAGCTGTCGGGTAAAGTCATTATCCAATACCTGCAACAACTTAAGGAATTGTACGTCTTCAAGTTTGGCGCCAACAACCTTGTTCTGTTCATCACCTTCTGGTCCATTCTGTTCTTCTACGTTTGCTACCAGCTATACCATTTGGTCTTTTAAAGCAGATGAGTGGTAACGAAAAATATGTCTCTTATATGTCTTCTTACGTACTTCTTTCTTTCTTTCTTTCTATATTACATCTTTTTATTTTTTTGCTAGACCATCATTATCGACGTATCGTTTGACCTAGGGCAAAGAGGTGCATTTGACTAGGGCATGACTCATTTTTCACTCACCCCGCAAATAACCGCCCTTCCAGCCCTGCAGCACCGACTCCCCACGCGGCGCTACCAAAAGCGCTTTAAGTTTTGGTTTTCTTTTTTGTTACAGCAACCCAACCCCTTGAAATGGCCCAATTTCTTCTCGAGATTTTGCTCCCTTAATCTTTCTTCACCCCCCCGGTTTTCTCTTGATTATATATATTAAGTTCACACATTATACCTCATTCAAATCATGGTCGTACTCTTCTGTGACCTCAAGCCAACCCGACACTTACAATTGTCTTCAGCAGCCATCGCTCCATGAATAGATCTTTACTGCTACGTTTGTCCGACACCGGTGAGCCCGTCACAAGCTGCTCTTATGGCAAAGGTGTTTTGACGCTACCCCCCATACCACTCCCCAAGGACGCCCCGAAGGACCAACCGCTATACACGGTCAAACTATTGGTATCTGCTGGCTCTCCCGTCGCTAGGGATGGGCTGGTATGGACCAATTGTCCACCAGATCACAAAACACCCTTCAAGAGGGACAAATTTTACAAAAAAGTCATCCGTTCCAGTTTCCATGAGGACGACTGCATCGACTTGGACATCTACGTTCCAGGCTCTTACTGCTTTTATCTCTCCTTCAGAAACGATAATGAGAAGCTGGAGACTACTAGAAAATACTACATTGTTGCCTTACCTATGCTCTCCATAAACGATCAGTTCCTACCCTTGAATTCTATCGCTATGCAAAGTGTCGTATCCAAATGGCTGGGCTCCGATTGGGAACCCGTCTTATCGAAAATCGCTGCCAAAAACTACAACATGGTGCACTTCACACCTTTGCAGGAAAGAGGTGAGTCCAATTCGCCTTACTCTATATACGACCAATTGCAGTTCGATCAAAAGCACTTCAAGTCTCCAGAAGATGTGGAAAACTTAGTTAAACATCTGCATCGCGACCTAAACATGCTTTCTCTCACCGATATCGTGTTCAACCACACAGCGAACAATTCTCCCTGGCTGGTCGAGCATCCGGAAGCCGGGTACAACCACGTTACCGCTCCGCATTTGATTAGCGCCATCGAGCTCGACCAGGAACTGCTGAATTTTAGTAACGACTTAAAGTCCTGGGGCTACCCTACAGAGCTGAAAAATATAGACGATCTTTTCAAGATCATGGACGGTATTAAGGTACATGTTCTAGGGTCATTGAAGCTTTGGGAATACTACGTAGTCAAGGTGCAAAATATTCTCCAGGAGATTAAGGCGCACTGGAATAACGAATGTAACGAAAACTATGATTTCCCTGAAGACATTAAAGACGCCTCCTCAGATTTCGTGAAACTGGCTTCCTTTGTTAAAGATAATGTGACCGAGCCCAATTTTGGCACGTTAGGCGAAAGAAATTCAAACAAAATCAATGTGCCCAAATTCATTCAGCTATTGAAGCTCGTTAGCAATGACAGCAGCGGTGACATTGAACCTGCATTGACCATCGCTCAGAATGTCTTGAATGAAGTTAACCTACCTTTGTATAGGGAATACGATGACGACGTCAGTGAAATCCTCGAACAATTGTTCAATCGTATCAAGTATTTAAGAATAGACGACAATGGACCCAGAAAGGGTCCAGTGACCGTCGAGGATCCCTTAACAGAACCGTATTTCACAAGGTTCAAAGGAAGGGATGGCATCGACTATGCTCTTGCTAACAACGGTTGGATATGGAACGGTAACCCTCTAGTGGATTTCGCGTCCCAGAATTCCAAAGCCTATTTACGTAGGGAAGTTATCGTCTGGGGCGACTGTGTTAAATTAAGATACGGCAAGAGTCCCGAGGATTCTCAGTACTTGTGGGAAAGAATGTCCAAATATATCGAAATGAACGCCAAGATATTTGACGGGTTCAGAATCGATAACTGTCACTCTACTCCAATACATGTTGGTGAATATTTCCTGGATTTAGCGAGAAAATACAACCCGAACCTTTACGTCGTGGCAGAGCTGTTCTCTGGTTCGGAAACCCTTGATTGTCTATTTGTCGAAAGGCTGGGTATTTCTTCTTTGATTAGAGAAGCCATGCAAGCTTGGTCTGAAGAAGAGTTATCTAGATTAGTTCATAAGCATGGTGGCAGACCCATCGGCTCCTATAAATTTGTTCCCATGGACGATTTCTCATACCCTGCGGATATCAATTTGGATGAAAAACACTGCTATAACGATGCAAGCGATAACTCGATAAGATGTGTTTCAGAAATCATGATTCCAAAAATTTTAACCGCCACCCCACCACATGCCTTATTCATGGACTGTACTCACGATAATGAAACTCCGTTCGAAAAACGAACAGTGGAGGATACCTTACCCAATGCTGCCCTAGTAGCGCTTTGCTCCTCAGCCATTGGATCTGTTTATGGTTACGACGAAATTTTTCCGCACTTACTGAATTTGGTCACTGAGAAAAGGCATTATGACACTTCGACCCCTACCAAAGACTCCTCAGTGGGAATCACCAAGGTTAAGGCCATTTTGAACTCAATTAGAACTGGTATAGGCAAAAATGCATACGATATTGAAGACTCTGAAATGCACGTGCACCATCAGGGACAATATATCACTTTTCATCGTATGGATGTCAAATCCGGTAAAGGTTGGTACCTGATTGCCAGAATGAAATTCTTCAGCAATGGTGATCCCAATGAGACCTTGCCTCCAGTTGTGTTAAATCAATCCAGATGTTCCTTGAGGTTCTCGTATGCTTTAGAAAGAGTTGGCGATGAAATTCCTGATGATGATAGATTTATAAAAGGCATCCCCACGAAATTGAAGGAGCTAACAGGATTTGACATCTCTTATGACGATGAGAAGGAGCTCTCGACGATAATATTACCCGAGGAGTTTCCCCAAGGTTCTATTGCCATTTTTGAAACCCAGCAAAATGGTGTGGACGAATCTCTAGGCCATTTCATAAAATCAGGTGCTCTAAAAGCGACTTCAAAATTGACTTTAGAATCTATAAATTCCGTCTTATACCGTAGTGAACCAGAAGAATACGATGTCAGTGCTGGCGAGGGCGGCGCTTATATTATTCCTGATTTCGGCAAACCAGTTTATTGCGGACTGCAAGGTTGGGTTTCTGTCCTCAGAAATATTGTGTTTCATAACGATTTGGCACATCCCTTAAGTGCAAATTTGAGGAATGGTCATTGGGCCTTAGACTACACTATCAGCAGATTCAATTACTATAGCGATGAAGAGGGAATCATCGATGTACAAAACTGGTTACGTTCGAGGTTTGATAGAGTAAAAAAATTACCAAGTTACTTAGTACCCAGTTATTTCGCCCTCCTTATAGGTATCCTTTATGGTTGTTGTCGTTTAAGGGCCATCCAGCTAATGTCTCACAATATTGGTAAATCTACACTGTTCGTACAAAGCTTATCAATGACATCTATTCAAATGGTCTCCAGAATGAAATCTACATCTATTTTACCAGGTGAAAATGTTCCTTCCATGGCTGCAGGCCTACCACATTTCAGCGTAAATTACATGAGATGTTGGGGTAGAGATGTATTCATATCACTAAGAGGTGTCTTACTTACCACTGGCAGATTTGATGAGGCCAAGGCGCATTTACTAGCATTTGCAAAGACTTTGAAACATGGTTTGATTCCAAATTTACTAGATGCCGGTAGAAATCCAAGATATAATGCCCGTGATGCTGCCTGGTTTTTCTTGCAAGCTGTACAGGACTACATTCATATTGTTCCTGATGGTGAAAAAATCTTACAAGAACGAATAACAAGAAGGTTCCCATTGGACGACACTTATATCCCGGTAGATGATCCAAAGGCATTCAACTATTCTAGCAGCTTAGAAGAAGTCGTTTATGAAATCCTGAGTAAGCACGCTAAGGGAATTAAATTCAGAGAAGCTAATGCAGGTCCAAATTTAGATCGTGTTATGACTGATAAAGGGTTTAACGTCGAAATACACGTTGATTGGTCTACCGGATTAATTCACGGTGGGTCTCAATACAATTGCGGTACGTGGATGGATAAGATGGGAGAAAGTGAGAAGGCAGGCTCCGTCGGCATACCTGGAACTCCTAGAGACGGTGCTGCCATAGAAATTAACGGGCTTCTGAAGAGTGCTTTAAGATTTGTTGTTGAGCTAAATAAGAAAGGACTGTTCCAGTTCACTGATGTGGAGACCCAGGACGGTGATGAAGTTAGCTTTGTTGAATGGAATCAATTGCTTCAAGACAATTTCGAGAAAAGGTACTACATTCCGGAGGATCCGGCTGAGGACGCAGAATATGACGTGGATGCGAAATTGGGTGTCAACAGAAGAGGAATCTACAGGGACTTGTACAAGTCGGGCAAGCCTTATGAAGATTACCAGTTAAGACCAAATTTTGCAATCGCAATGACGGTGGCACCGGAATTATTTGTTCCTGAACACGCCGTAAAGGCGATCACTATTGCAGACAAAGTGATAAGAGGGCCAGTGGGTATGCGCACGTTAGACCCAAGTGATTACAACTACCGCCCTTACTATAATAATGGGGAAGATTCCGAAGATTTTTCCACATCAAAGGGAAGAAACTACCATCAAGGTCCTGAATGGGTTTGGCTTTACGGCTACTTCCTAAGAGCTTTCTACTATTTCCACTTCAAAACTAGTTTGCGTTGCCAAAATGCAGCCAAAGAAAAGCCATCGTCGTATTTATACCAGCAGTTGTACTACCGATTGAAAGGTCATAGAAAATGGATCCAGGAAAGTGTCTGGGCAGGATTGACAGAGCTAACTAACAAGGATGGCGAATTATGCAATGACTCAAGCCCCACACAAGCCTGGAGTTCTGGTTGCCTATTAGATCTATTCTATGATTTATGGGATGCCTACGAATAAGAGACCTAGCTATAATATACATTTATGGACATGTTCTTTTCTCTATAATTTTTTTTTCCTAACTTTAAGTGTATATATTTTCTACTGGTAATGAAATAAATGAAGTCGTATATTTGCCTATATAGTATTATCTATCCTTTTGAGGAGCGAGAGCGAAAACGAAAATAAAAGAAATAAAGGGAACGCACGTGAAGTGAGTAACAGCAGTAACCAAGGGGGCAAAACACGTCAGAACAAGAGGTGAAAGGGCTGTGACCTACGTATTTAGAGTGGAGTGAGTCAGTTGTATAATACAGTCAATTTAATATTCCTGTCGTTTGTTTAGTTTGCTTGGATTTAATTCTTTAACTAAGTAAACAGCGGCAGTACAGAAAGAGAAAGAAGTAGAACAAGGGTGTGCAGATTTCGGTTACCTCGCATAGATATAGAATAAATTCATAGAAATCAAGTACATTCTCCCTACACTGTGCAAGTTTAGGTGTGGAAAGGAATTAGAATATATAGCTCGATCGAGTAGTATGAGTCATGGTTGTCAAACCAGATAACGAGAAAGAAGTCCTTCGATTGATTGACAGTTTTTTCTTGAAGGCTACACTGCTAATATGCTCTACAGAATCAAGTCGATACCAATCTTCTGCAGAGAATGTATTTTTATTTGACGATGCATGGTTCGAAGATCACTCAGAACTAGTAAGTGAGCAACCCAAAATAATAGCAAAATGGTCTGATTATGATGGTCGAAGAGATTTACCACCTTTGGTCGTAGAGACATATTTGGACCTAAGGCGGTTGAATTCCTCTCATTTAGTTAGATTGAAAGACCATGAGGGCCATTTATGGAATGTTTGCAAAGGAACCAAGAAGCAGGAAATCGTGATGGAACGGTGGCTTATCGAATTAGATAATTTGTCTTCAACGTTCAAATCGCATAGCGAAGATGATGAAACTGATGTTGATGAGCTTTCCAAGCAGTTGGTTCTACTTTTCCGTTATTTGTTAACTTTAATACAGTTATTACCCACAACAGAGTTGTACCAATCACTGATAAAATCCTATAATGCTCCACAGAGTGAGAGTAATGCCAATTCAATAACAACCGGAGATCCACTGGTTAGTATCCGGACGCGTATTCTTGACGGATCCAAGCCAATTTTATCAAAGGGCAGAATAGGATTGAGCAAACCAATTATTAACACTTATTCAAATGCGCTCAACGATTCAAACTTACCGGCTCATTTAGACCAAAAGAAAATCACGCCTGTGTGGACAAAATTTGGGCTTTTGAGAGTCTCAGTATCGTATAGGCGTGATTGGAAATTTGAAATTAGCAATACCAATGACGATTCATTCTCAACTCGACATGTGGTTCCTCCACATAACTTTCAAGAGCCACAGCATCAGTTACAACAGAAGGGACAAAATAAGCAGGATACAGAAGGACAACAACAGCAACAGCAGCAACAGCAGCAGGATCAACAACAAAGGCAAATACCTGACAGAAGATCTCTCTCACTTTCACCCTGCACAAGAGCCAATTCGTTTGAACCACAGTCTTGGCAAAAGAAAGTCTATGCGATATCGAGGCCTGTCCAGCCATTCAAAGTCGGTTCGATTGGAAGTCAGAGTACGAGCAGAAATCCTTCTAATTCATCCTTTTTCAATCAACTACCCATTCATAGGCCAAGTATAAGTTCCAATTCTGGGCCACAAATGAATATTGAAGGTACTAGCGTCGGTAGTACCTCAAAATACTCGTCATCGTTTGGGAATATTCGTCGCCATTCAAGTGTTAAAACGACAGAAAATGTCGAAAAACCATTGAAAGCGGTAAAAAGTCCATTACAACCCCAAGAATCACAGGAAGATTTATTGGACTTTGTTAAATTATTGGAAGAAAAACCAGACTTGACTATTAAAAAGGCAAGTGGCGGCAATCCACCCAATATTAATATATCCGATTCACTGATTCGATATCAGAATTTGAAGCCAAGTAATGATTTATTAAGTGAGGATCTATCGGTGAGTTTATCCATTGATCCGAATCATACGTATCATAGAGACAGATCGGACTCTCATTCCCCATTGCCTTCCGTATCACCTTCGATGCATTACGGATCGTTGAATTCAAGAATGTCTCAAGGTGCCGGCAATACTACCCATTTGATCGCAAGAGGCGGTGGAAATTCATCTACTAGTGCATTCAACAGCAGAAGAAATTCTTTAGATAAGAATGTAAACAAACAAGGCATGTCGGGTTTACCTCCTATTTTTGGTGGCGAGAGTACTTCATATCATCACGATAACAAAATGCAAAAGTACAATCAACTAGGAGAAGAAGACGATGACGAAGACGATCATTTACTCAATCAAATGGGAAACAGCGCAACGAAATTTAAAAGTTCAATATCACCAAGGTCAATTGATAGTATTTCAAGCTCCTTCATAAAAAGTAGGATACCAATTAGACAGCCATACCATTACTCTCAACCAACCACTGCACCCTTTCAGGCTCAGGCTAAATTTCACAAACCTGCGAATAAATTAACTGATAATGGCAATCAGAGCAATAGTGGTAATAACAACCATATTGGAAATGATGAAGGTGAAACGATGCATAATCAAGAGGATGATCAGGATGATGATCTAGTATTTTTTATGAGTGATATGAACCTTTCTAAAGAGAGTTGATAAAGATGTGGGGGGGGGGGGGGGGGCTTCACTGTGAAATGTGATAAAATGAAAATAAAAATAAAAAAAATGGCAGAATCAATAAGTAAGAAGAAGATTCTGCTAATAAACTAATCAAAAAAATTAGTTGTCGTAAAATTGCGTGCACCTTTCCAATATTCTTATCCATTGAAAGTTCATCTATCTATCATTTTAAATCGAATATATAATTATATAAACATGGATATACCAGTTGCAGAGTCTATGATAGGTACGTATATCTGTAGTATAATTAGCATATAAAAGCCTATTTCTCACCCACTATTTTCGAGATTTAGTGGCTTTCCTCTCCGTCCTGATTCTCTATGACTTCATTTGTTCCTTTTCTAGTAGTATTTTCATTTTTAATTCATGTATTTTATGTTTATCTATATGTTTATCATACTTTTCTTTTGTCTTGAAAGTTCTGTAACAATTACTGTAAAAGCATCTGTGTTTCCTTCCGACAGTATTTAGTAAAAGATTCAATCCATCTTCCCCAGATTCGAGCTGCTTTTCTAGGTTCATTTCATTCTGTAAAAACTGCAAGTTATTATTTTCGGCAAGCTTTCTTCTTTTCCTCAACCTATTGGAAATTCTACCATCATCCTGTTCAGGAAAGTTTTCTTCGTTTTCCAACTGAATTCCTTGGTGTTGAACCAGTTGTTGAATATCAGAAATCTTATATTTTAGTTCCAAGGGGACATCCACTTCTTTATGTACGGACTGATAATGTGTAAGAAGATCGTGCTTTCTAGGAAAAGATATGTCAGAACAAATGTGGCATTTCCAATTTTTGGTTACTAGCGAGTCGTCATGAATAATCATATGCATTTGTAGACCATTCTCCCCCACGCAAGGCTTGTTACAAATGGGACATTTCAATTTAGGATGGTCATTTTTGATATGCGATTGTAATTGCGACCATATGCGAAACTCTTTACAGCAGCCAGCAAAAGTACATTGATAAGGATTTTCCACTTCAGGGTCGTGGTGTTTGGAAATGTGATTTTGTAGCCTGTAAGGCCTCTGGAAACTCTTATTACAATGTGGACATGCCAACTTGTGTAGATGAACAGATAAAATATGTGCCCTTAATTGTGGATGCTTATAAAATCGAAGATCACATCCTTTTTCAGGACAAACAAATGATTTGGTGTGTGTCACTTCATGGCGCTTCAGTTGCTGACGAGTGGTCACTCCTTTGCCACAATAGGAGCACTGGAATGGCTTCGTATCAGAATGCGAATACAGGTGTCTCTCAAGATGACTCTTTTTAACAAACGATTTTGGACACTTATCGCACTGAAATGGTCTTAAACCTTGATGTACACTTAACTGGTGCTCAGTCAAAATCGATGGCCTTGTGAATGCCTTATCACAGCCGTCATAGTCACAAAAAAATGTCTTTAGCCTACTGCTTGAGGAGCTTCTAGTGGAAGCCAGACTGTTCAATGAGTCCGTACTCTCGGATCGTGATATTGCGATGGGCTCCCGTTTCAATTCATTCGGAGAAAAATCTGTATTAGTTACAATCGATTCACACATTTGTTTTCACACTCTACGGCTTCAAGCTTGCTTTTAATTACCATAGTTGACTGTTGGCTCTTGTTATAGTCAATGGTTAAGATGCAATTATGTTTCGTTGAAAATGATATGGCACTGAAAAATTTTTTTTTCTAAATAAAAAGTATCCAGAAGCATCAATACGACGTCAAGGAAGGCTAAAATAGACATATTTTCGTGGTAACGGTATAAGAGTAAAGCCACAAGTGAGCATGTCTGATTACGAGGAGGCGTATGTGAATTCATATGGGTGAGATTATGCAGTTTTTTTGGATTATAATTACTAACTTTTATCATTGTGATATAGGTTTAACGACGGTAATGAGAACTTCGAAGATTTTGATGTAGAGCACTTTTCTGATGAAGAGACCTACGAGGAAAAGCCCCAGCTTAAGGATGGTGCTGAAGCAACTGATGCGAACGGTAAGACCATAGTTACTGGCGGTAATGGACCAGAAGAGTTCCAACAGCATGAACAAATAAGAAGAAAGACACTCAAGGAAAAGGCCATCCCTAAGGACCAAAGAGCTACCACCCCATACATGACCAAGTATGAAAGAGCAAGAATTTTAGGTACAAGAGCTCTGCAAATTTCCATGAATGCGCCAGTTTTCGTGGATTTGGAAGGTGAAACCGATCCATTGCGTATTGCCATGAAGGAATTGGCTGAGAAGAAAATTCCTTTGGTCATTAGAAGATACTTACCAGACAGTTCCTTCGAAGATTGGAGTGTGGAGGAACTGATTGTGGATTTGTGATTGCATCTGCATTTTTTTCCATATGTGTATTTGTTTTGTTTGTATATTATTATAACTATAAAGAACGATTTATTCTGTAAGCAAACAACTGGACGAGGAAACGGCGCTGAACTCTATTTGGTAATGTTATTACTTTACAAATAAAAGGAGCTACTGCATATTCGCTTTTTTTACTGTTCATATGTATATCCAGAATACTTAATCAGTAATTGAATCCAAGAAGAGCTTACCTCGGAAGGTCTTCTCATCAACTGTCTGTTGGTTTGTGGTAAACAACTTGAAAAGTTTGGCAAACTCTTCCTCAGGATTTTCGAAGCCTGCTTCTTTTAAAGATTCTATGATTTCACTTAGTGGAACGTTCAAATCGTCTTTCCTGCCGACCGATTTTAAGCTTTTCTCCAGTTCTTCACGTTCGGGAAACTGCGATAAGTTCTTCCCCATGATAGATAAGAATATGGGAAAGCTTACACCTTCTTGCCCAACCTCTGCTGTTGTGCTGTCATTATCAGGTACCATTTTGGACCATTCTTCGTCTGTCAATGCCTTCCCTAACGTTGCATACATCTTGTTAAGATCCTTCCGACTGATTATGCCATCTTCATCCTCATCTAGCATTTGAAATGCATCTTTGAGTTTATTTATATAGTCCTGCGTTAGCTGATTAAACGTTAGTGATTCACTATGATCCATGTTTATCTCACTCCTGCTCAATTATCAATCGGAAACTTTCTTTATTTGTCTTTGTTTTCCTATTTTGCATCATGTGAAGTGTACGAAAAATAAAGATGAAAATAATCGAAGTTATTGAAACTATATAGTGTAAAAGATACAGAGAGAGATAAAAAGGACAGAAAAGGGGAGCATACAGCAATGTCGGACATCAAAAAATTGCTAAAGGAGGCCAAACAAGAATTGACAAAGCGGAATTATGAGGAAACTATCGAAGTATCAGAAAAGGTCCTTACATTAGACCCTGATAATTATTTCGCACATATCTTTTTAGGAAAAGCATTCTCAAATCTTTCACTTGATGGTGAAGTCAGTTCAAGTCGTAATCTTCAGATTGCTGCCACTCATTATATATCTGCCACAAAATCGGACCCTGACAACCTCTTAGCCTGGAAGGGTCTTTTCCTTTTATTCAAGACCACAGAGATTATCCCAGATAAACTTTCGTATGATGAGTACTTTGATTTATGTGGTCAATATGCAGACGCACTTTTAAAGCAGGAACAACCTCTGGTTGAGCTTATAAACGACATAAAGTTATTAAAGAAAACGCACCCAGATTGCCAAAGAGCTTTTTACCAACATTTGAAACCTGGATCATTAATGGCGGAAACTATTGGCCGTCATTTATCTACGCCTCAGAATGCCTTATTGAATCTTATAAAGATCCTGTCAAACATGGAAATCATGGAAATTGGTAAAGCCGTTAGTCAGAATAGGCTAAAACTAAAAGCCAGCGATCCTGACTATCAAATCAAACTAAACTCATTCTCTTGGGAGATTATCAAAAATTCAGAGATTGATCAGCTATACAATCAGTTAGTAAATATTCTCACTGATGACCAATTGAGAGGTGAAATCGAAAACCAGTGGCTGGAATACAGGATCAAAGTACTAAAATCAATGCCGTTGGATGTAAAGAAAGATTTTTTCTTAAAAGTCAAGGATACAGTAGAAGATATGGTTCTTGTCGATCATCAATCTCTACTCGCCTGGCAGAAATTTTTCGAGTGGAAGGATTACGAAGACCTAGATAACATGGATGCTGCGTTGATTTTGAAGTATTTTAGAAAGTTTCCGAAGGATCCACTAGCCATGATTCTTTATTCTTGGCTTTCTTCGAAGCTATCTAAATATGATATCAAGAGTCTGGAATCTGCTGACCGATCACCTGGAAGTGATCTTAAGGAGGGGAATGGAGCAGATATCAAGAGTGCGGAGGAAGAAAATGAACGTGAAGGTGAAGATCACGATAAACAAGAAATAAAAGATCAAGATGAAAACGAAACAAGAGAAGATGAAGATGAAGATCTCGACGACATAGAAATTGGTTTACTGGAAGATGAAGTTGTGACTGTATTAAGAGAAAATATAGTCAAGTGTAAAAACAATATCCTTGCGCATCGAATCCTGTGCCAATATTATCTACTCACTAAAGAATACGAGGCGGCTTTACCATACATTAAAACAGGTATTTCCTTAATTGCCTACAACATCAAGGATTTGGGGGCTTATTTGTTATTAACAAAAAGAGAATTTTCTCTGGACCTGGCGACTGTTTATACCTATGTTGATGCTCCGAAGGACCACAATGCTGCTTTAAAATTATATGATAATATTTTATCTGGTGATTCCGATAATATACAGGCAAAAATGGGGAAAGGTATAATTTTTATTGAAAGGAAAAATTGGGAAGATGCTATGACTTTATTGACCCAAGTACATGAACAGTCTCCTGATAATTTGGAAGTTTTATCTGAACTATCATGGAGTAAAGCCTATATGGGTTATATGGATGAAGCATTAGTTGGCTTGGCTAATGTGGTCAAGAGTGTTAAGGGTATGGATTTACGTTCCATAGATTTCAGAGCATTGAACTTATGGAGGCAAGCAAAAGTTTATATCATGAAGCATGTTTCTGTCAACGATTCTAAAGAAGATAACGTTAAATGTGCGTTCAAATTACTGATTCAGAGTATTAAAATCTTGGATACATTTGCCCCTGGGTTTTCGACGTTGGGCGATATATATTACCACTACTATAAAGACTATTCGAGGGCATTTAAATGCTACTTCAAAGCGTTCGATCTCGATGCGGGTGATTATACGGCTGCGAAGTATATTACAGAAACATACGCAAGCAAGCCCAATTGGCAAGCTGCATCCTCTATCGCTTCAAGATTAATTAAAGGTGAAAAAGCGAAGGCAGAACTGCGTTCGAATAATTGGCCATTCAGAGTTGTAGGAATTGCACATTTGGAAAAACAAGAAGAAAGTGATTCTATCGAGTGGTTTCAGTCCGCTCTACGTGTCGATCCGAACGATGTTGAGTCATGGGTAGGCTTGGGACAAGCATACCATGCATGTGGTCGTATAGAAGCATCGATCAAAGTCTTTGACAAGGCGATTGGGCTTAAGCCTTCTCATACTTATGCGCAATACTTTAAGGCTGTATCCCTATGTGATATGGGCGAGTATCTTGAAAGTTTGGAGATACTAGAAAAAGTGTGCCAGGAAGTGGCTTCAGAAGAATCTTTTCAGATTGGATTGGTGGATGTACTTATGAAGTACTCCTTGAATTTATATTCTCAAGGTTTTTTGTTGAAATCAGTCGCAATTGCCAATGACACTATCGAAAGGATCAAGATAATTATCACCAAGTTGAAATGCGTTAATCAACAAATTTGGATCTGCCTTTCTCAAGTCTTGAAGTTGTTCATTTGGATAGAGTCAAAGGTCGATACTTTACCTGTCGAATCGTTAGTATCAATTTTTGAAATTTCTATAAATTCTGGGAGTGAGGAAATTGATTCAATTGACAATGTCAAAATTGACACTCTTCTTGATTGCACTACTGATGATAATGTGTCCATCGCGTGTAAGTTTTTGATTCTATCTTCAAAGTATAGTGTTTCTAGCCAAAGCATTTCGGATGTCGCAGGGACGGTTAGGGCATCATACTGGTATAATATCGGTATCTCTGAGCTTACCGCATTTGTTACCTTAAAAGAACCCCAATATAGAGATGCTGCTATTTTTGCTTTCAAGAAATCGATTCAATTGCAATCTAATACAAGTGAAGCCTGGATTGGACTGGGTGTAGCAACTATGGATATGAACTTTCGCGTCTCCCAGCATTGCTTCATTAAAGCGACCGCTTTAGAACCTAAGGCCACTGATATTTGGTTTAACTTGGCTATGTTGGGCTTGAAGAAAAACGATACCGACTTTGCTCAGCAAGTCCTTAATAAGTCACAGAGTCTTGCCCCACAGGATTCGTCGCCTTGGCTAGGTATGGCCTTGATTCTTGAGAAGCAAGGAAACATTGTTGAAAGTTCTAAACTCTTTGCTCATTCGTTCATATTATCTAATGGAAGGTCAAAAGCTGCGCAGTTACTGTATGCTAAAAATGTCCTTGAAAATCACATTGACAATGGTGATGATGAAAGAGATATCGAAACAATAGAAAAACTAACCGCCGTTTCAATCGCTTTAGAACAGTTCTTTAAAAAAAGTTCCGGAAATACATTTGCTATTCAATGTGCTCTGTTAACTCTTGAAAGATTACATCACTATGAACCTGCAAACAAACTAGCTAATCAATTGACAGAAATTTTGGAGAAAAGGTTTGAGAAAACTCAGGATGAAAGAGAACTGTTTAATTTTGGGATAGTTAAGGGACAGTTCGCCCGTATTCATCTAGGTTTAGGAAACTTCGATCTATCCATTGAAAACGCTGATCTATCTCAAGGTATTATATCCGAATACAGTAACGAAAAGTCAATAAAAACAAAAACATCTAATCACATTTGTTTAGGACTTAGTTATTTCTTCTTAAACGACTTTGATCAGACTTTAAGCCAATTTCAAGAACTGCTAAGCATTTCGAAGGAATCCAAGCATTTGGTAGTTTTAATTGCTAAGGTGCTTTATGACGTAGGTGAGACTGACACAAAAGAAATTGCACTACAGGAACTAACGGAATATATATCCGCTAACGGAACGGACTTGTTGATAGCAATTACCATTGCAGCCATATCAATTCTGGATGATAAGCACGATGATTTACGTATTATTTTAGATGAGTTGAAAGCTTTGCCATTATCTAGTCTAATAATGGACAAGCATAAAGATACACCATACTTGATAGAAGAAATCACGAAAAGACTTTATCATGACGACACCGGTAACCAAGTATGGCAAAGAAGCGCATATTTTTTCCCAAATAATCTCAAGGTTTGGGAGAGATTGGACAAGAATATTCAGCGTAAAATAGCTTCTGATGGTCAAAACAAAGTTACCGCGGAAGAGATGAGTAAACTATACTGTCAAAGCAAGAATTTGAGAAGCGTCCAAAGAAGTTTATTCCTATGTCCTTGGAATGAAACTGCTGTGAACGCGTTGAAAGAGTGCTTTTAGAAGCGTAGGCCCCAATATGGTTTTATCAGCTGTACATAAAAATAGTACTTTTAGTAATTTTTATCTTTTTCTATAGAGTATAAAAGTTTTTAACGAAGTTTATATTGCGGTATAAAGCAATCGCGCCCCATCCTTCTATTGCTTTACGCAGTCCCAATCATGCCATTTGGAAAACTTCCCAAAGTGACAATAATCTCGACAAACGTGCGAAGACATTTAGCTCTCTTTCGTTAACCATCTTTAATTGATTCAATTCGCTTGGTAATAGTAGATCACTCTCTCTACCCTTAACATCATCTCTATTCGCCTTTCTTAATAAGGTGGAATTTTCTTGTTTCAATCTTTCCTTTTTGAAAAGCAAATTTGCCATGTTCCATTCCAAATTCTGTTTCATGAAATTATAGGAATGTGTTTCCTTGCATCTAAACAAGAACACTGCCCTTGATGCCGATCTGTCAACAGTTCTTGGAACTTCCTGGATTTCTACCGAATTGTACCTAATTAGGGACGCTAGGGTGGATCTTATATCCTTTTCCTTCATTAGCGCAGTTGAATTGATAATTTTCTCGGAGACCAATTTATTATCGCGAACACAACGGCTTAAACGCATCGCAGACGGGCCCAACGTTGAGGCAATGGTATATTCATAAACGGATGACCTTAATACTGGCATTAGTTTACTAAACGGAACATAATACACACCTGGTTTGGTTTCCTTCAAAAATGGAAAGCTTGACGATGCTAAGATTTTTAGATGACTATTTATTAAGGAAGCCGAGTGTGGATCCTCCATATCAAAGTCCAATTCATCATCATTATCTTCGTCTTCTTGCTGTAAATTATCACTGTCTTGAACGGATTTGGCTATACCAGCGGGTAGCGGAGGAATGACGAATCCGTCTTCAGTTTTCAATTTCTTGTAAGACGATGGCGCAGTAGCGTTTGAAGTGGGGCGTTTTTTATTGTCCGATGACCTCCTGGTTATTAAACTCCCGCGCAAGTCCAATTCTACGGGCATATGTCTTGCCAAGTCAATAGCATTGAAAGTCAATCCTGGAGTCTTTTCCTCAATGAGCTCCAATTCATCTTGAAACGATTTGGCCTCTTCTAAATCCTGCAAGAGTCCCGTTTGAGTTAGTGGATCTATAATGCTGGGAGATTTTTGCTCTATGAGCCTTAATGCAATTTTGTAAACCTGAGCTGTTATTGATCCTACCCTCGTCTTGGCCAAATTAGTCAGTTGTTTAGATCTCCTGCCCTTCATGAATCTGTCCAGATTAGTGGTCAAGGAAACCGTGGGTTTAACGATCCTTAACGACGTCTTGGGATCAACTGTTAAGATCCGCGAAAGCTCATTTGGTTTATTCATAATCTTGGCAAAATCGGTTTTCGCATTCATCTTCGCCTGAGATCTTTTCTTTAAATCTGACAACGGCGAGTTTCTAGGAATAGCTTTGTAGTGTTTGTCGTACAAGAATTGCCAGAGATCTTCAATTGGAGTGTAATGCAATTTCGATATTTCAATCAGATACCCCATTTCACACAGTTGCACAAAGAGCGACGAAATGGTGTACTTCATGGATTCTGATGTGGCGTTACTCAGATAATCTTGTACTGTGAGGGACCCTAGCGATATGACATTCTGCATAATCTCTGCCACCAGTTGTTTATGCTCCTGTTCATCGCTAACACGCAATTGAGTGGTGATTTCGTCGATAATTAACCCTGAGTAAAGCAAGAGGTGAATCCCTTCTTCATTATAGTAGTAATAGGTGGTCTTTTTCCCAGATATCGCTGTTTCTTGCAGGAACTTGACACATCTCAATTGTGTCAACGATACCAATGCGGTCTTGACGCTCTCCACATCCATGCCATCTATTTTCTCCACCAACTCGCGCACACTCAGTCTTCCCAGCGCAATTAGCATTCCGATCACGGAGGATGCTCTTTCACCTAGGTGCGCTTTCACCAATTCCTTGTATAGAAACAAATTAGGATTCAAAGTACGCTGTTCCAGCGAAGATATGGTCATAACATCTTCGGGCGTGACCAGCCTCTCGGACTCCACACTGGCCTGGCCTGCCTGATTGTCCGCATTTAGCGCATCTCCCAAAAGCTCGTCCATCCTAATCTTGGCCAACTCGTGTTTCCCGTCCTGTACGACCGCCTCTATTGTTCTCGATGCATATTTTCTACTATTATTGATCCGATTTTTTTTTTTTCCTCAATGCGATGAGCTTTTGAAAAATTTTGGATCGTCCGCGACGAACCAATAAAAGGCCCGCCCCGTCTTATATCCGTTAGCGCACCATATGTATATATATATGAGGAACAAGGGCCTTTCTTCACAGCCTTTGTCGGTGATATTATTAGATGTTGTGAGGTTTTAAACAGGAGTGTGCTCGAACGATTAGGACGGGAGAGCTAGAAATTATCGAAAGGAACAAAGAAGAACGTTGATGTTGTCTGCAGCTAGATTGCAATTTGCCCAGGGGTCAGTGAGACGGTTGACGGTTTCAGCCAGAGACGCCCCCAGTAAAGTGTCTACCTTGGCGGTCAAGGTCCATGGCGGGTCCCGTTATGCAACCAAGGATGGTGTGGCCCATCTTTTGAACAGGTTCAACTTCCAAAACACCAACACCAGATCCGCCTTGAAATTGGTGAGAGAATCCGAATTATTAGGGGGGATCTTCAAGTCCACTTTAGACAGGGAATACATCACCTTGAAGGCCACCTTCTTGAAGGACGACCTTCCCTATTACGTCAATGCCCTCGCAGACGTGTTGTACAAGACTGCATTCAAGCCTCACGAACTAACTGAATCTGTTTTGCCCGCTGCTAGATACGATTATGCGGTTGCTGAACAATGTCCCGCAAAAAGCGCCGAAGAACAGTTGTACGCCATCACATTCAGAAGGGGTTTGGGAAACCCACTGTTGTATGACGGTGTGGAAAGAGTCAGCCTGCAAGATATCAAGGACTACGCGGACAAAGTGTACACGAAGGAGAACCTCGAGGTTACTGGTGAAAACATTGTGGAGGCCGACCTGAAAAGATTTGTTGACGACTCATTGCTGAGCACTTTACCTGCAGGCGAGTCGTTGGCGGGTAAGTCCGAACCAAAAGCTTTCCTGGGTGAGGAAAATAGAGTGAGATTCATCGGCGACTCCGTTGCCGCTATTGGTATCCCCGTGAACAAGGCGTCGCTAGCCCAATACGAAGTCCTGGCCAGCTATCTGACCTCTGCGCTGTCCGATCTTTCCGGTCTGGTCAGCTCCGCTAAGCTTGATAAATTCCGCGACGGCGGTCTATTCACGCTGCTTGTCAGAGATCAAGACAGCGCCGTAGTGTCTGCCAACATCAAGAAGATCGTTGCCGATTTGAAGAAGGGCACGGACTTGACTCCTGCCGTAAACTACTCTAAATTGAGGAATGCCGTCCAAAATGAAGCTGTTTTCCATCCGATTGAACTGAAATTCGACGGCGTGAAGGACTTTAAGCTGAGCAAATTCAACTACGTGGCCGTCGGCGACGTTTCCAACTTGCCGTATCTGGAAGAATTGTAAAAAAAGAAAAAACCACAGGAAGCTGACGTATATAGACATCGCCCCGCACGCTTTTTTAAATTCTCACCATGAAAACACGACAAAATCAAATCAAATAACCACATGTAAGGCAAAAAAAAAAGAACCCGCTCATTATTTATTCCCCACCTTTTTCAAATTCTTATTGAACTAGTAAATATGTATTTAATTCCATTTTTTATTCAAGACTTAGGGTTTTTCTCCTTTTGGCGTGCACGCGGGCCTTTTTCTTCTTCTTTTGGACCGTGATTAGACCGCGTTACGTCACTTTTTCATGGATCGACGGCTTACTCAAAGCGGCGATAACAAGTTTCCCGACAAGGCCGGTGGTGCACGATATCACGCTCATTTGACAGTCCTGTTCTCGAGCAGGCGAGGCGGACGAGGCTATACTCTCTTGCAGATCGCTCTGGGCGTGGAACCATTGGCTCACCGGAAAGGCATGACTAAACCAGCGAGTTTACGAAGAAAATGCGGGTCTGCACAAATACGCTATCAACATGCCGCATTGATCAATAGGGGAGAGTGCAGCAGTATCCTTATTCCACCAGGATTCCACCAGGAAGGCAAACCCAAAAGCGCAATCAATTTCTTCCATCGTAAAGACGACGGATGTCAGCGATAAGACGGCAAATACCCCACAGAAAGGCCTGCACTGAACCGCTCTTCCATCAAGTCATTCCCAAGGGTGCGACGTCGTTTTCCTGCACGGTAAATCTGGCTGCCGCAAGAGGCGGCCCGCCTCCGTCTTGTCCCCTATTTTTCCCGACCAAATACATGCATCAGGGCCATCGCTTTATACTACCTCGACCAAAGTGGCCTAGACTTGCCGCTGGCGTCGTTTATCGCTGAGAGTTTAATCGTTTGAGGTAACAGAAGAAGAAAAGTTTACTTATGTGGTCCCTTTACACTTTCTGAAACAGGACGCTAGGACTTGCTACATGGCTCAGCATGTACTTCACCAAGGAAAGAAAGAAAGAAAGAAAAAAAAAGGAAACCACCTCAGAATATTCTTGTCCTATTTTCAAATGCGACCTATATCAACCCACTGAGCTTTTGGCTCTCTCTTGCGGTGCTGCCAATTGTCACAACTTCTTTCCTCCTTTTTTTTTTTTTTTTTTCTTTCTTTCTTGCTTTGGCCCTGGTTCCTTCAGTAACGGTATATACACTTAGCATCCACCTACTTTACAACATGTCTTCTTACGATTCCAAGGACGCCGATAGACAGCACGGGCGCCTCGACCTTACCGGCGTCGATGACGCCTACATCCCTCCAGAACAACCGGAGACAAAGCACCATCGCTTCAGGATATCCAAAGACACCCTGAGAAACCACTTTATCGCTGCAGTCGGCGAGTTCTGCGGGACGTTTATGTTTTTGTGGTGCGCGTACGTTATCTGCAATGTCGCCAACCATGACGTCGCACTCGTTGCGGAACCGGACGGCTCCCATCCGGGCCAGTTGATTATGATTGCCATCGGCTTCGGGTTCTCCGTCATGTTCTCCATCTGGTGCTTTGCCGGTGTCTCCGGTGGTGCTTTGAATCCCGCCGTCTCGCTTTCCCTGTGTCTGGCGAGAGCAGTCTCGCCAACGAGGTGTCTTGTCATGTGGATTTCGCAAATCGCTGCTGGAATGGCCGCTGGCGGCGCTGCTAGCGCCATGACCCCAGGTAAGGTCCTCTTTGCTAACGCCTTGGGGCTGGGCTGCTCCAGGACCAGAGGCCTCTTCTTGGAAATGTTCGGTACTGCTATATTGTGTTTGACTGTTCTGATGACCGCCGTCGAGAAACGTGAAACCAACTTCATGGCCGCTCTGCCCATCGGCATCTCTCTGTTCATCGCGCACGTCGCTTTGACAGCCTACACGGGCACAGGTGTCAACCCGGCGAGGTCGTTGGGCGCTGCCGTCGCGGCTAGATACTTCCCGCATTACCACTGGATTTACTGGATCGGACCCTTGTTGGGCTCCACCCTGGCGTGGTCTGTCTGGCAGCTGTTGCAGATCTTGGATTACACCACGTACGTCACTGCTGAAAAGGCTGCCAGCACCAAGGAGAAGGACTCTCGGAAAAAAGAGCAGACCAGCAGTTCGTCTCCTGCCGCCGAAGTCTGATTCCTTCCCTTTCTTTTTTTTTCTTGTCGCGTGATGATAATAATAAAGCTAATTCCTCCTCCTCCTCCTCCTCCTCTTCTTCTTCTCTATACACTCACTCTACATATTGCTGACAAATAATTATAATCGTTTCAATATCCGTTTCTCTTGTATAGACTCTTGGGAGCTTTGTAACCGATCTTGGTGTATAGCAACTGGGCCCTGTGGTTTGATTCATCCGTACACCAATACACGTTTGGCGTGTCCAGTTTATCGGCCTCCTCGTAAACAAACTGAATCAGCTCCCGCCCCACACCTTTGACCCTCGAACTTTCGTCAACATAGAGGTCATTGATGTATACCTTGTCCTTGAAGTCCCACGTGGTCATGTGACTGAGGAAGTTTATCATTCCAATGATTTTCCCGCTCGTGCTGTCGACGGCCACAGCAGCCCACATTTTGACGTTGGGGTCTAGGAACCTCTTGAAGTTAAACTCGTCCAACTCATTGGGAAACGAGACGCTGTAGAAATCTTGGAATGACCGCCAAAGCCCTTGCCAGCCCTCTTTATCGTCCTCGGTTACGAACCTTACAATCACGCTATCGCCGGTGTTGGACATCTTATAGCGACTGGTCTGCCTGGTGCATGCTACACGCGCTTAGAACCATGGGCCTTTCTTGCTCTATATACGGCGGTCATCCTTTCAAATCGCCATTGCCCCTCTCCCCCAATTAAATCTAAACTATCCTTTCCCCAAGGATACACCCGTTAGCTCCGTGATTCAGGACCTCCAACCAATAAAAGGGAGCCACGGACACCTGGGGAATGTACAAATGAAAATAGTCAGGGAACTGGTTAATGGAAGGCAAAGAAGATCAGTAATATAGGCAGCGATTCGAAATTCTCAGACGCTTGATGTAGATACACACAGTAGCACCGGATTTTCACGAAAGTGTGAATAACCCTCATAGGCTCCCGCAGTACGAAAGCGCAGCGCCAATCGTGTTTCAACTTCGGCCTGACATCCTTAAACTTGAAAATATGTTTACTTGTCTACAGAGTTTTCTTGATTTAGAAATCTTCCAAAATGCGTAAATAAAGAAAAGGACTTGCGGCCGTTTCAAGCACATTTTGGACTCCAAATCATCGATTGGTTGCGTGGTTGACTATGAACGGTGGAAGAGAATTAAGACAACTTTAAGATCATAGTGCTCTGTTCCTCTAACTGCATATACAACGGAAAAAGAAACAACTGGGAAAAAAGCCTAAATTTTCAAGCAGAAAAAAATTATATTATTTTCTCTGTTTACGAGAGTACAAAAGTGAATTTAGATATACTAAACGGTTTTTCTGTAACGGTAGGGTGGAGAGTAAGAACGAAACTCAGAGGACGGTGACCGACTGAACAAGCAGATGCGGAAAAAATAAAAATTTCATATCATCCTAGGAAACATCTCAGCTACGGATAATGGCCTGGGGCGTAGCCAAAATAGCCATTTGCCGTATCGCTTATGTTTTTGAGTGGATAGCCAGCCCCGTCAGCACCAGCGTAGGAAACTGTATTACCCCACCAATTGAAAGATGTATCTCTATATTGGACTGCAAAGAAGATGATAATGGCCGACAGAACCAAACCTGTAGAAAAGCCCGCTGATAGAACATAATTATATTTTTCCCATAGATTCAAATGGTGTCTTTTCATGTAATATTGGGAAATATAACTGACTATCATACCAGGAGTATAATACATAAGGTTATATGGAGGGCTCATATTGAGCATCCCACCCACAAATAACATTGGATCGAAGTTCCTTGGATAGAACCTGCCCCAACGCTTCCAGACACCAAACAGAACACCGATACACGCGCCTATCAACCAACACCATTTGAAGATTGGATAGATGTGGTTAAAGATTCTTTTTGGTCCAATTGCACCCCACACAACGGATGCATTGTAGTATGTCACAGCATCAGGGCACGTGAACTTTGCATCTTGATGAGGAGTACAGAAATTTTTGATATTGGAGATTTGCCAATTCAAAACACCTAGGTTAACAAATATCTGGATCAGAACTATAACGCATTGACCTCTAAATAATGCCATTGGTGGAATCTTACAGTAATGCGCAATTTTTAAATTGGAAACGTAACTATCTGCTTGACCATCAATGTTGTATCCAAACGCCTTCAAAATCATGATAGCGACTGGATTACCTGGTAACGCATATCCCATCACCATTTCGATCAGCAAATTTAAACCGAACGAAAAGCCAGTGGTTGCTTGCAGAATGGTAGTTGGAATCAGGAAAACGAAGTTGAAACCTAAAGAGACAAAAAGGCCCCAAACTGGTGTATTGGTTGGATAATGCTCCACAACGGCTATCCCCACAATGAGCGAAGCTATTAATATTGCAAAATACCACCATTCTGGAACTTCTTTGTAGTTTCTCATTGCAATAGAATGAGGGTCATCATAGTCATCTAGAGCCTTGTAGTCACTTTTGTACATTATAACCCAGGCTTTGAGTTTTCTCAAGGCCCACAGACTCAAAGCCCAATCTTTAAATGCGCTGAATAGAATTTTTGAATGTACAATAAATGACCATGCAATCATAAGAGGATATGCGCAGATGAAAGCGCCATACGTTACCAAATTTCCGGCACTATAGTAGGGTGGCGAGTAACTCTGGTACTTTTTCAAATCTAGCTTATTGCTACTATCTAGTATATTAGTAACTTTGAAGGAATCGCCTGTGTTAGTATACAGGGAGTTTGTAAACATTGGCAAGTATTGACAATTCATATAGTTGCTGTAGTATATTGCCACGACAATTAAAGCAGCTAAGACAGAGCCAAGATACTGCGTTAGATATGACCAAAACGGGTAAACCAACGGAGAATTTGATGAAATGACATTCCAATCGAAAGACGAAATAGGGTTAATGCCTAGACCAGTGACTCCCCCAGTGATATTTGCTAAGTTGATATTGCTTGGCTTAATCCATGTCATCCAATTAAAGGTGTTTAGAATATTAATAATATAGGTGGGGAACCAGTTGTAGATGAACATGATGAAGAAAGTCAAAAAGAAAAATTTATATCTGCTCATACCAGATTCATTCTTCTCTTTGCCCAGTAGTGCTTTGTTTATGGCAATGGTCGGCATAACTGTTGGCCATAGCGCACGAGCTGGATAAACCACAAATTTTCTAAGGATGCCAGCAAATCCAAATCCAATAAATTGCACGGATAACGACAGCAAAAATTGGTAACCAAATGAAAAAGCAGAATGGTAGAAGAGTTTCTGCGTCAGTATATTATAATGGGTGTAAAACGTGCCTTGGCAAATAGCATATAACAAAGTTGCGAACATTTGCTCTTTTTGGGTCCATGGTCTATTGATATTTATACCATATTTTGTACCTCTGACGGTAATACCATAACAGGGGACTGTTTTCGCCCAAGCCTTACCACAAAGGTATAAAAACATCTGAATGATTGGGGTCTCCAAGGAAATTGTAACTACTCTGTGAGAAAAAAATTCGTTAAACCCTGAACCGATGATAGACCAGATTACTGCCAAGAAATATGCTCTGAATGTCTCCACCGGAATAGTGGGGTCATCATCTGGATCAACAACAGCTCGAACCTCTTGATAAGGGGAATGAAATTTAATCGCAGAAGCAAATGCCCTGATGTCAAAGCTATCGTATTCATCCACTCCTTCTTTCGAGTATGAATTTTCTAATTCGACCAACCTTTTCCATTCTTCATATTGGTCATGTGGCAAGTTTTCGTCGTCTTTATGATAAACGATAGAATCCTTTAAAATTTGAATGGAATCCTCGAAAGTTAGTTCAGGCATTTTTTTAACGATATATATGATATCTTCCGGAATATCATAAAGCGTACGGTTTGTGTAGCCCAACTTTCTCATGAAGTGTAATAATTGTTCATCCTTATACCATTGAGAGAATTCCGACGAATGATTGGAAAGTCTCTCAGAGTACTCGACACCTTCTGTACAGTTGATGGTACCTTTTGTGTATCCTTTCTCGTTAAATGTAATATTATCTTTAATTGTTTCACTCATTTTTTTTTCGTTGGTTTAGCAATGATATTGCATTAATTTATGAATATTTTTCTGAAAACTGAGTTGCCCTTAAATGTCTTCCTATAATTGTTGTTGAAGACGCCCTATGAAAAATGAAATGAGCAAATCTTGAGAAATTGAATTATACTGGAAGGTAACGGCTCTGACCTTATTTATATGATTTTGAACTCAGAAATATACAACAAGAAGGAAGCAAATATTCTCAATAATTCTTATCTTTATGGCTAATAGTTTATCAATAAGACAATAGAGATAATAGAACCTTTTGATTTACCTTTCTGATAGAATAATATCAGCAAGTAAGATGAATGACTTTCGTATTGTTTACAAACAAGGACATGTTGTTGATAGGAGCATAAACTCTAAAATTCGCTAAATACTACGAATCTTCAAAAAACAACAAACATCCAATAACAATTTATGTGCTTCGATAAACCGCAATAAAAACCAAGAAGAATTAAAACTATATCAGTTAGCAGCAAATGTTCACAATCAAATCCGTGGGATTGCAATCACAAAAAAGTTGTGAAAAGTCGGACAGCCGCATCCCTGAATTCGTAGGTTGCTTTTACGGACATTACGATATGAACCAAACATTTTTGGTGCCCTTCGCATACCGCTGCCTCTCTTCAGCAAGATAAAAATTGTGAGAAAAGAAAGCGTTGAAGCGCTGATATGTGACACACCATGAAAGATCTATACGAGGGACCCATCTTCTTGCATCTCTTGTAAAAAATCGAATATTGACAATTACTCGCTAGACTTTGTTTTCATTTTTGTTTTCTGTCCAAGAATATCTCAGGATGAACCCTGCTGAACACTGTAGGGTTGCCACATTTGCTTATCACAACATACACTTTTTGTGCCAAAAAAGGAAAATCGTGTTAGCACAAGGCTGGCAAGTCGAATAACCATTTCCAAAAATAGCAGCTGCGGTCCGCAAGATGCTGCTGATAATATCACTGCGGCTAGATCTCGCTTCAAGTATCGCCGATTTTTGCACCGTTTTTTCTCGTCTCTTTTTTTCTCGTTTCCTGATAGTGCCTAGATGCTCCTCGAGCAACTGGATATGCCACATGCGAAAATGTTTTCACAGTACCGTGACATCCCCTGCAGAGAATTTAGGCACGCCTCATACATTCAAAGTGTGCTTCAGTTCCCTTTCAATGACCATCTAGATGCTTCTTACCATCGTCAAATCACAGTGTGAAATAATCTTCTTAATAAAAGAGGGATAGAAAACATCTATCATTATTCATCCATTACGCTCGGATTGATAGTAAATATCATGCTTTTGCTTGCTTATCAAATTTGCAATCCTCTCTTGTTGCTGATGTGGTTGGTTGTTCTTCTGATTTTCACAACAAACATGGCGCGCCAGTAAAACTTACTTTTTCTTGAATCAAGGTCGAATGAAGAATCTAACAAACAAAACAGAAAATGAATAGTATAGTGAACAAAATAGTACTCTTCACTGTAATAATCAATATATGAATTACTCCTAATTAAGTTATCATAACTTTGGAAAAAGAAGAGGATTTTTTTTAGTCGTTGTAAGTATGCAACCGAAAGCAGTTGTTATCGTAGTTTGTGCGTCTGCTATTAGCATTTAGGTACCTAATCAACAATCAAGGCGTTCTACTAAGAAAATCGTTCAATATAAGAAACAAACTAGCTGATACGATATGATTACAACTTCACTATCTTCATGTGACAACCCCCATTTCCATGACTTGACACAGGGCGCACATCGAGCCTTCAAGTTGTGTTTTCACAGCTGCTTTACAAAACGCGTGAAAAGCAAATGACAGCAATCAAAGCAGTTTGTGACGCGTCACGGAATACAAGCATCCATTTGTTGTTGAGCTTCCAGACCAGAAAAGTGGAAAAATACCTAAGTAATAAGATTAGTACCGACTTAGATTTTTCAACAGATGATAGTGAATGAAAGAAAAGATAATATATATCAAGACCGCATAATGTAATGTTTTCTGTACTTTTTATAAATGCTCAAATAATTAACTTTATACCGTGTTGGTTATACACAATTTAAAACACATGCCTATTTTAATGATATAGATAATCTGAAAGACTCGACTTGGTGTTGTAGATATATCGCCATCCAGAATGTTGTAAAGCTTCGTGAAAACTGCTGAGAAGAACACTCAAACAAATTTTGATTTAAACTGCTTGGATTTTTCTGGCGTATTCTCCTTTTTTTGGCTTGTGTATGAGAAGAAGTATAATAATGAGAAGGCATGCAAGATTACGCCGCAATTTTGATTTGAATTTAGTTGTAAAAATTGACCGCATTATATTTCTGATACAGGAATTGTGTTTATTAAGACATTTGAATACCATGTTGATGCTACAGTGCTGCGTTGCCAAAAGGGTACAAGACCTGGGCCAGGGTAAATATTGGAAAGTGATGTTTTAAATACTCGCATGATTTATCATATCCTGAAGGGCAACATGGTATTTCTCAAAAGATGATTGTTACCATTCGAAAATATCTCTGGGTTGACATTGATATATTAAGGGCAATATCGTCATCTGTCAGAGTGTATTACAGTTGGATGTCTTTGCAGCTGTACTTCAATGCTCATGCAAATATGTGATTCAGCCATACTGAAGCATTGCCAGATATAACACTCTGCTGTTGATGTATTTTCTTGTAAGCATACGGAATACATCAGTGCACGGCTTTACTTCCAATTAAAGGGATCTAATAAGTGTGAGTAAATACTATGAGTGGTATAGACACCATTTTACGTGTACAATGAACCACAAGAGATATGCGATTAATATATCGCAAGAATCCTGAAACAATTTTTTTATCTTATATCGTTTGCGGAGAGAATATCTAATAAAGAGTGAAATATGGAACGAAATATAAAAATTGCCGCAGATGATTTTTAGCGATAGATATTCAGGTAGATACCAGGAGCCTTCATGAACTTGATTTACCTCGAGTTAAGATAACAATCACACTCTCACAGTAGAGGTGTCACTATTATTAAAACACCAATTTTGCCCATCAACACTAACTATCCAACGGCTTCCATTTGTTGTTTAGATAGGTTCAATAATGCAAACAGCATCTCAAGCAGCACAGCCACCGTTTTTCTTCACAAACAGTTACGTCAGCAACTACTGAAGTCCTTGTTTTCATGTAGCTTAATACATACATAACTTGAATATGTATATATACAAATTTAATAGAAATTGCGCTATAATAGGCGAAACGAAAATTTACGTTCTTTTACTGAGAATAACGTGTATACTTTTAATGGGTCAAATATTCGAAAGCAAATACGGTCCCACTTTGAGTAGCAGCAATTTTAAACGAGATCATAGAAACATAAAAGACCAGCTTCAAAATAGAATTTATTATCTGCTCATATCATCAGGATCCCTCCTATTGGCTGTAATAACAAAATTAATAGGCAAAATCTCTAAACAGTCCTAGGTAATTGCCTATAACGAAAAAGACATTTGCTTAAATGTGAAGATTTAACACTTAAATGCAATTCATTTTGATCAGCCGAATAACCCTCGCGCACAGCAATCTCATCTCGAGCAATTAAAAATCCTCTCAAAAGCCATTGGCATAAACTTGCACCGAGATATGCAAAGCCCACGAAAATTGCGGTTCGATAATAATCATTTCCATTTGTATTGGTTACACGGAGCTTAAGACCAATTATTGGAGCGACCAAGGCAAAGACCGCAATAAAAATCCATGTTGCACTAAATGTAACAGCAAGTTTTTCGAGGCCAACGATGCGTGCGACAATAGAAGCAATTGTTGGCCAAATTGTTCCCATAATAGAACCAGCCAATAATCCAAAAACTATTGCAGTAGCTAAATTGTTACATGGTATCCACATAGCCCAACAAAGAATAGCCATGGCAAGGTGCAATATTATACCAATCGTCAATGGACCATATTTATCTGCAACATGGCCCGCAATTGGTCTTCCTATCAAAGAACCAACGCTTACCATACATGATACGTATGAGCCTTGTTTGCTGCTATAGCCTAAACTAATGGTAAAATCAGATAGGGAATACAAAAGGACAACGTATCCTAACATTGCAAACGACACAAATCCGAAAAGCAGCCACACTCCAAAGTTTGAGAGAATTTTCCAATCTAGTAATTCGAACTTGTGCTTTTTATGCTGACTTATTCCTTGAGATCTGGTTCTAGTCAAAATAAGCGCAATAGTACTAAGCATTGTACATATAATGCATTGAGCAATAAGTGCCCATTTAACGCCTCTCGTTTCTAAAATACTTTGCATCCCCAAGTTAAAGACGATACCTCCAAACCCACTTCCTGCAGTTCCTATCCCAGAGGCCAATGATCTTTTTTTTCTGAACCACAAGGGGATGAGTGTGATACTAGGTATTAAGATAGATGCTAAACCAAATGAAATCAAGACACCTTGTGTGAGATAGAGCTCCCAAAGATTTGTGGAAAAAGCTGCTAGCAGAAGAGCTGTACCTTGAAACAAAATTCCCAAGCCTATGATGAATTGGACGGAAAAAATGTGGTAAAGCCACGTTATAATGGGTGCGAACAAAAGCCCACAACTAAATGCCAGCCCACCGATAGTTGCATAATCTAATTTACCTCCACCAGCAAAAGTATTGTTCTCTAGGTAATATGCCAGATATATAGCATAACCAGAATTTGCCCCCCAAGTACAGAAATTATATAGAACAAAAGCCAGAAGGACAAACCACCCGTATCCTCCATCGGGAACGTCGATGTTAGGAGTTGATATATTCCCACTAACATTTTCTTTACCAGCTAATCTTGACTTGTTGTCAATGCTGTTTAGACCGTTTTCATCTTGTTTTGCAGACATGGTTGACACAAATCAATTGCAAGTGCAGGAATTGTTGTACAGAAGTACAGAGACTATACTTTTACGCCATTAGGAAGAAATTGAATTGGAAATAGGACGATATTACCTATATATAGGTTTTTGAGCAGCTCTAAACACCTGTAAAGCGGACGTATCAATAAAACGGAATACCACCCATTATGTTATTCTCTTAATTTCGTGATTCAGAAAACACCAAACAATGTCCTTTAGTATTGTATACATGTCAAAGCGGGAATAGCCAAAAAACGGAGAATTTTGGAAACCTTAAAAAGATGGGTGTAGACTTCAAACATGAACTCAAACAGAAATTCAAGGCTTTGGGATAAAAGTGCGTTTATCACCTACATATCCATAGCAATTGAACGTATGGTAATCTTCCAGCGGTAATATCACAAAAACGGAGCACTTTGCGAAGTAGTAAGTCTGCGCTTGAATGCTTTTTGCCATTAATAGAACATGAAAAAGCTGGAATTTGATCGGAAAAACACTTTGATTAGAAGGAGTAGAAAAAAGCCTGCAAAGTCATGTTACTTTTGCAGATCGAGAAAGCTTAAGTGTGATAGAACAAGGCCGCTATGCGGAAGTTGTTCTTCCAGAAGTCGAAAGCAATGTGACTATGAAGAAAACACTTCTGCGGAAGAGAATCAGCTCAGGGCAAAATACAGCAAATGTTCGAAGTTTGAGATGGCTCGCCGTATTGAAGAACTGGAATCTCACATAGCAAAACAGCCCCAGGCCTACATTCACAAGGAAGAGAATCCTCTCAACAACATGAGATATCTATCTTCAAAGCACAATAGACACATACTATATGGGCCAACATCATACCGAGCAATATTAGCAACCCAAACAGACACTTTTACCAAATACAGGGAAAAGATATGGAAAGTACTAAAGCTTAGTCGTAACAGCTGGAAAAGAGAACATCATTACTCAACCCTTTCAGAGATCAGTTCCATTGAGGCTGTCTCACCCCAAACCGATTCACAGAGTGTTATTGAATCTTTATGTGAATCACTTCCAACCTATGAGACTTTCCAGCAGCATCTAGCCGATTTTTTCGCCAGCAATTTCTACCACAGCTACCAAATTGTTAATGAACAAAAAGTCCTGACAGACCTACAAGATTGCTTTGTGAAAGGTCCAAAAAATTGTGAAACGGGCTGTCATGAAATAACTGCCCTCACTCTAGACACCAAGAAAAACTATTACAAAGTGGGTGTAATGACAGCAATTATGTGCTTAGCATCACACCCGAGTAAGGTGCCAGAAGCTGTTGAAGTATTCCATAAAGTTTTAACATCTTTTGTTTCGGCTAAAGTCTTTTACATTGAGCGTGTCGAATTTTTGTTTTTACGTTATTTGTATATAAATGTAGCGGGTCTCGATGGGGGCGATCAATCGCATTGTATATTTCTTCATGGGTTGACGGTTGACACAGCTATTCATATGGGTCTTAACGAAGATCTTCGCCGTTTATTTGTGAATGAAAACCATCCAATGGAGGAGATTCCATATTTGAAGAGATTATGGTTATGGATATTATTCACAGACGTAAAAATCTCACTTTCCACAGGGATTCCACTACGCATCAGCGATGCTTTTGCAGAAAAGGCATGCATTGAAAATTATTCCTCACCAAGTGATATTCTTCTTTATAAGACGACATCAAAACTAAGGAACATTATGGAACAAATTCATGCCCGCGAAATATCGCCCAACATCCTGCTTATCATTGAAGACTTGAAAGAATTTACCAGAAAGGTGTTCAAACCCTTACAATTTTACTTAAATACATTAAATTTAGATGGTAATGAGTTCACCCAGCTTCAATTATGGCACACAAGCCTTCATATGCTAGCAAGTTTATCCAATCTTCATGCCTTGACATGTCAAGAATATAACTCAACAATATTCAATACAAGCATTCTGGCTCCCCTGAACTCATTACATTTGTGCTTCAAGGTCCTCGAAGGTTATTTTGAATTAGATAATCACAATGCATCTTCTGCTTCTCCTTGTATTTCAAAAAAATGGCCCCATCTGAACAGTGCACTATTTCTTGTTTATGTGGGTGCTTTTAGAGCATTGATTCAGATTTACACTATATTTTTACAATACATGGAAAACAAAGATATCCAATCGTTCACGCAGACAAATATGCCTATAAAAAGCCAGTCTATATGTTCTGGGGATATCGAAGGTCCACGCGATGGTTGCATTTCACTGAAGGATGTATTCAAAGAAATGGGAAACATATTTGATCATATTCACCAGGAAAAGTTGAGGCCGCTTGCCCAAATTTGGCAGAACTCCTATTACTTTTCTATTATCGTATCAATGGAAAAAATAGGAAGGAAAGCATTTGAAAAAGTATTGAAACATATTGATGAGAGGCGTAAAATAGAGGAAGACACATCTGAAAAAAATTCAACCACAATATCAAATGATCCAGAGGAATTCCTGATGCGTTTCTCAGAAAATTTCGCTGAGGATATATCAGGATATTCGGATGATTTTTTTGATACAGATATTTACGGATGGAGCAACTTTGAAGATTTCTTTCCTTAATTGGTGCAATGACTGAGCGCTCAGAAAAAGAACCGTGCCAATTGACTCCATTTGTCAGCTAAATTGAAAATATTTTCGTGAAAGCTATTGGTAGCGTCGTTTGCCCCATATTTTGGACAACTAAATAATTCTGCGGCTGCGCTGCTCTTTTTTTTGGCTTCTATTGCGTTTTTTTCCCTTCAACATCTTTAAACATGAATGTCCACGTTAACTCCACATTTAATGTGCGTTATGACACCGGGCCTGTAAGCCGCTGAGTATGGAACCCCAGATGATGAATTTTGAGTACAATAATTTTAATACGCTCCAAATGAAAACAACCTACTTCTGAGGACACCAATTTCCATGTTCTTCTGGTATGCTACAGCTAGTAGGTCTATACATTAAGACTTTTTGATACTTACCTGTATCCTTGTCACTTCCAATTATTTGATTTTATCTACATTTTTTCGACAAAGAATCGCATTGACAGTTATAATCACCATGACGAGGAAAATTTAGGTAGAACGGTTACATGCATCTAATCAAGAAAAAATGTGCTTTAATCATAGTGGAAAATCATTACCTGAACCCCGATGAATTCACCTACAACTACATTTTAATGTAGAGAGAAACTGTAAAGCATGTCTCCACGTTTGCTGTTTATGATATTGTATGATACAACGGCTTTATGTGCCCCATATAATTTTTAACTTTGTAAATGACACCATTGAAAGGGCATGTGCGTTTCGGGTCAATATTGCAGAAAACAGTGCAATATTAAATTATCTAATTGGGACCATCATTTTGGCATTACCATATTTCGTACGAAAAAGGAAAATTGAAAGGCATCGCAAATATCCGAAACAACAGAATTCAGCTCTTACTGCTGATCATGCTTTATTCATGATAGATCTCTTTCTGAGACCAAAGTCCAACCCCTTATTTCGTGAACCAGTGAATCTCGTTACAAATTTTTGATTTAAGTTCTTATAAAGATAACGATATTATTTATACAGAATACATGTTGAAATAAGAGAGTATGGTCCAAATTATGTAAAATATTGCGTTCTTGAATGGTACACGTACTAGATACCTTTTTACCAGCTATCTATGGGTGGAATAAATTCATTCTATTTCCGGTAGAAGATATCATTTCAATAGAGAAAGAAGAATGGCTCTTGCTCAAGTAAACAGCGAGGACGAGTTTTTCATATTTCCATCTCAACAATATGTCGAAAACTCCCAGTACACTAAGGATCGTCCGTATGTGCTACGCAATTTTTCAAGCTTGTGGCGTTCTTTCTTTCTATCTTTTCGAACCTGACAGTCAAAATTAATGTTTGGATAATATTTGTCCGCGCTAAGAATAAGGTTGAAACCATCAACAGAAGCTGATAAGGACCCAGTGTGCTACAGGGTAAGGGGCAGAAACTGCATATTACTGTAGTTTTGGAATAAACATCCATATGTACCCATAAAGTCGCATTATTATATAGGAATTAATTACTACTCCCAATGGAGATGCAATGTTACCCTAAATATCTCATAAAAGAGTGCTCCAATATATTTGCTGTCTAACATCACGACATGTTACATAAGCTAGACCGTACTATCTCTCGTCAACAAAATTGGAGATGAGAAGAGCATAGGTTTTTGCCCGTTAAATATCTCGAATCTCAAAAGGTTGTCTTAGTTAAGGACATCTTCAGAATAAGGCTTTACTTGGTTCTGTTATGATATTTACAGCAAAGTAGCATTTCTTACGTGGGTAAAAATACGATTGGCACTACAGCTTAGTGGAAAATTTATCCGTTTCTCGCTGCTTCATCTATGTTTTAGGATTTACGTTCTTGCACGCTATTATATTGTCATGCCATAAGCGTGTCGTGTCGAAAAAACTTACTCAGTTCTCAGCCACCCTACGACTATTCTCTTAGAAGAGGCACAGTGGTTCAAAAGGCAAATAATTTAGGGACTCAGCACCTTAAATTGAGGATCCGTTGATGAGTTGAAAGCTTATTTTACGAAGTGAAGGAAGTGTGGAACTTAATCAACACTGAGGGAAAGTGGAGCTCAATTCTTTTATAAGATATTCAACTTTCAACGTCGTTCTCTACTTCGAAGGATTTTTATTTATATTTACTCTACCCTCGTGAAGTCTTGGCCTCTTGTTTAAGTCTTTACGGTTTTCCGATGATGCTACGGTCGTTGGAGCTACAGCATTGCATTGATGAGAAAGAAAGCTGAAATGCAGTATTTAGTCGCTATTATAAAGAGCAAGAAAAATGGTTCTAAAATGGGTGGAATCGGGTCGCAAAGCGAATGAATCTGTGTATGCTTGAGCAGTAAATTGGGAAGAATGAAGAGTTATTTTTTCGAAGGAATTGATTGCCGGCGATTCTTTAACCGCAACTATTCTGCTGTTTTTGCCTGTGTTGCCTAGGTCTTTGGATTTTGGACTATGACCATACATTTTGAGGAGCGATTAGCATGTACCAAAAAACAGTTGGTGTAGATATGGATTTCTGCTCATTGATTTAGTGACTATGAGACCTCCTAAATAGGGATAGACACTTTCGATCGAAAGTATATTTGAGCGGCATTTTATACTCATTTGCCGTACAAATTGCTTTCTACCGATGGCGCGACGAGAGGAGAGATTCGAAACGCAATTATGGCTAGTTCGTCCTAGAGTTGACGCCTCTCTCTTACATATTGTGGAGGGGCATGCATAGTACATGGGCGTCAACATTCCTTCGTCATCATGGTATCTGTGGCTTAGCAAAGGCAGCCACCATCTCAATGATAGCTCTATCCCGTGGATTACAAGTATGCAAGTTTACGAACAATTTTACTGATGATGTACCAAGTCATAACCGCTACAGGGTACGATTCCCAACACATTTGTCAACCGTTCACGTGAAAAAGGGATCCTTAAACTTTTCTGTGGCAACCGAAGAAAGTACGGTAGGCACCACCCATATATTCTTTGATGCCAAAGAACTGACTAGAGAGGTTGCGGGATAACAGAAAAAATCAGCATGCGGACTGGGGACTTGTCTCCATATATTAGTTTATCAACAGTTCTGCTGTTGGGTACGAAATCATATATACCCCTACAGGGTACGATTCATAACACACATGTCAACTGCTCAAGTTCTAATTTGCAGAGAGCAGAGGCACTATTTTTCCGTGGAAGCCGTTTAGCGCATATCAATCAAGGCTTAGACAATGGGCGTCTGAACGAGGGTCCAAACCAAGCACGCGGATCTTCTCTTTGACCGAAAAAGGAAGTATCGCAGGCACGAAAAAGGGTTTTTTAAGGTACCCTGGCTTCCCTATAATTAGCATTCTTCTCTTCGGCACATACGAGAGAATATAGGCAATGCAAAGCATGCTTTCATATACGAAATCTATGGAAGACAGGTCGTTCAAAGACAAGCATATCTCCAGGCACATCTCCAAGCACATCTCCACAGCGACAGCGGACATGGATGCGAGAGATAAGATGAGAAAGAGTGTAAGATAAATGGTGAGGTTCGCTAATTCGTTTGGGTACTAGCAAGCCGACCAAAGAAACCATATAAATAGAGCAGCTTTAATCTGCTATATTTGAGAATACGCCTTCATTATTTTCTTTCTACTTAAGCCTATATCACCATTAAAGAAACAATCCAAAACAATCCAAAGCAAACAAATAGAATGGTCAAATTAACTTCAATCGCTGCTGGTGTCGCCGCTCTAGCTGCCGGTGCCTCTGCCACCACCACCCTAGCTCAATCCGACGAAAGAGTCAACTTGGTTGAATTGGGTGTGTACGTCTCTGATATCAGAGCTCACTTGGCCCAATACTACTTGTTCCAAGCCGCCCACCCAACTGAAACCTACCCAGTCGAAGTCGCTCAAGCTGTCTTCAACTACGGTGACTTCACCACCATGTTGACCGGTATTGCTCCAGCCCAAGTGACCAGAATGATCACCGGTGTTCCATGGTACTCTACCAGATTGAGACCAGCCATCTCCAAAGCTCTATCCAAGGACGGTATTTACACCATCGCCAAATAGGTAACACGCTTTTATGAATGAAATCCTACGGACATTAGGAAGGAATGAAAAAACAAAAAAATATGATTTGACGGTGTATATAGTTGAATATGTGTATATTAATATTATAAACCTCTCGATCAATTATGTTATTTTTGAAACGGTGGCGGAATGGATTACGGAATGAGATTGTGTAAAGTTCATTTCGTGAATGCCATTTACTGAGTAACCAAAGGGATGGTATATGTTACGAGGTATGAGGGGGTATAGATGGATAGTATAAATGAAATAATGATTAGTGAAGATTAATGATGATTACTTATGACTGGTGAATATTTTATGAAAAGTGAAAAATAGTTAAAAAATATAAAATGGAGAGATTAATTATAGGAAAATGAGAGTAATGATATTATATTGAAGCGCTATATGAGTATGTTATATTCTATAGCGTCCGTGTGCGTATGTAGTTGTATTATAGAATAGTGCATGGAATGGAGATCTGGGACCTTGAACTTGGACTGATATGGTAATTATTTATGTTCCTGTGACGAGTGAGTAGCATGCGGAGGATGTACAAGAGGAAAGGCGGTAATGGTAGAGAAAGAGTATGATGATAAGTAATGGAATTGAGTAGAGATTAAAGTGATTGTATTCGTTTATGTAGCACCCGTGTGCGTATGTGCTGGTATTTATGTCAAGGATATTAAGAATACTGTAATGGCGGCTTATTGAAATGATGATATTGTGTATTCTATATTTACAATAGTGTGCTGATAGGAAAAGTATTTATATATTGTTGCGTTCGTGTGAATATTTATATGTTAGTATACTTATAGCTGTAGTATGACAGATGAAGTAGCAGTCAGTAGAGTCAATGCCAGTGAATATGTATTGAGGTGATGGGAGCAGTATGATGTTAGAGAGTAGAGTGTGAGGGTACGAAAGTGATGTGATGGTGGTGATTGTATTGTATATATTAGTTATGTTAACAATGGCGTAATG